>NW_024962231.1:1221262-1367245 GCF_018350215.1 Panthera leo | reverse complement strand
GTCATGTGCTATGTAAACTTTAAGATTTTGGTGACAGGATCCCTGAGATCTACTCATCTACTCATGTTGCAGCCAACCTAAACTGAACTTTGTATTATGTGCTACTGCTTATTAAATCTTCCACCTACCAATCTGGGATGTTCTGCTTACATTTTTTCTTTTTCTTATCTCTTGTCCCTCAGTGAGAGTACAGGGTCCAGTTTACAAACCCAAAAGGTCTATACAAAAAAATTTAAAAAGAAGGAGTTTAAAAGAAGGAGTTTAAAGATGTACTTTAAAGATGTTAACAAATAACTAGACCTAAGAAATTGTCCTGGATTCGCAATGTCATAGTGAATAGTGGCGAATAATAGATTGAGCTTGATTTTCATGCCAGAAATAATTGTAAATTTTAGACTGTAGAATACTGTATTAAAACAGGTATTTCTCATGCCAAATGAATATTTTTTTTTTGGAGAAGCACAAAATGATTTGTGAGAAGTATACTATGTTCAGTTCAAAGAGGCTAAGAACTGGTTATCCTATTCATATATTCATAACTTTATGAGAATACAAAATTCACCAATTTAAGAAAAATGATGTTTTGATAAGAAAGGGAACAAAAACGTGTCAGTCATAACTATGGTTAGTGTTTAAGGTTAAAGTTAGTTATAATAAAGATGGAGTTGATCCGTGTCGGTCACAGACAAAAAAAATAGAAATGGCAGTTGCTAAGGAGTGTTTGGTCTAATACGGAGTGTGTGACATAAAAACAACCTGTTGGGTACAAGCATCAGAGAACGGACTAAGTTATGGGCCAGGCATAACACACCACCATGATATCCTGACACTTCATATCAAAGTTAGATACCTTTGCACAGACATTTCATATTCCATACCGCCATCTCTGCTCTGGATGGAGCTCCGGTCCTTTCTGCCACTCTATAAGTTCCCCCTACAGGATGGTAATGGGTGGAGGAGTGAAAAACAGGCCCGAATTATTCTCTCCCCACGCCAGATAGCTTTTTACTCCCAGAGCTGTGTTCTTAGAGAGGACAAGATTTTACCCAGTACAGGTCAGGAGGAGAGGACATTTTCCTAATTCCTCAAATGAGCTTGTAGTTTAGTTTTGACCTAAATAGAGACCAGTTGGGAAACATGTAAAAGACACTTGGAATCACTTAAATTAATGTGGTACCCTGGAGAATCTTCCATGGTATTCTATTTCTTTTGAAATTAGGATGGTTGATTATTTTTTGTTGACAGTAACCAAAACAATACAATCCACCGGGACAAGGTGGCCATGCAAAATGAGATCATACATTGAAAATTTGGGAAAGCAACTGCTCCTTGTCTGTTCTTGCCCAGGAGTTAAATAAGTTTAGTTTCCCTTTCATGGCTCCAACTATAGCATTTCCAAGCCAGGGCTTGTCCTAGTTCTACAGGTGACATGATAATTATGGACCTGAAGGGAGATGATCTAATGGGAGTCTTTCTATTTTAACAGTATAATGTGGGACACAACTCACAAAACAGACTCACACCCAAAGACAGTCTGGTGAGGGTCTATTCCTCAGGCTCATTAACCAAGACTGCTAAAGAAGCAGGTGGGTGATGGGATGAGATAGGATGTTCTTAACAAAGAATTATAACTTCCTTATAATTCCAGGCATTTTCCAGCAAAGCATAGATACGGCAGACGTTATAAGACTAAAAGACCAATTTTATGAATCATGGGAGGTTTAAAAAGTTTAGATTTTTGGAATAATTTTTATAATTTTTGATATATTTTGACTGGAATTGATTTTCTTTTTTTATTATACGATTTTTTTCTCAGTTTATGTGTTTGGGGTTTTGTGTTATTATGTGTTTTAATATGTAAGGAATCTGAAATAACTCAAAATGACAATTATACTTCGTTCCTTTAAATCATTTTTAACATTTTGGGACTCATTACAATTATTAGGTCATAAAAATGATGTTTTAAACATTTTTACATGAATTCTATATTAGCATATTAATGTAAATATTTTATTTTATTCCTTTATAGTGGGTTCTAACATAGCAAAATTTTCCTGTTTACAAAAAAATTGATCTGGGAATTCCACTTTCTGGCACTTATATAATATTTGCAGAAATAATGAAGATAGTACATGATATGATGAATATTCATACATGAATATTACAAGAATGCTTAGTCTGCATGGTTTCAAATTCCATTATTTCCTAAAATAAATTCTGTTCACATATTTTAAATATAGTAAGTCATAAGATGTCCTTTACATTAATTTTGTTGAGATAGATTAAGAACAGAGCAACAGTTTGGCAAAATGGAAAGACAAAGCATTATCTTGTGATAAAATTTATTTTCTAAATATTGTGACCATGCTGTTTCTTCTGAACACTTCAAATTGTTATTTGTTCATTGGAACTTTTACTGACAAATGTGCAGGTAAACTATAATTTTATTATTAAAATCCATAACTACAGTAAGTGAATTCATTTGGCATAGTGTCTTCCAGTGTGTATGCTCTAAAAGTATGAGAAAGAATTGGTGTAGGATAGAGAAAGATATGATGATAAGTGTCATTGCCTATTTGCATGAGGACATCAAGCTCTCTTGGATTTCAAACAGTAAAAACCCTCTATGCCTCTGGATATAAGAAAATGTTAAGATTTCAAGAGAGAACTCATGTAAAAAAAAAGTCTACCCTTCATGCAATTAGGGAGGATTGTGTCAAGAAAGAGACAGCTTGACTGATTCTAATTAACATACTTAGAAAACAGAATATACTCCTCCAAATTCCAGTTTCAAAATTGAATGTGATATCCCTACTTGTTAATTTTTGTATACACTTGATGTGACTCCCTTTGATTACTTTGTGGAACAGAGTCACAATGATAAAACACTTTGCAAGATCTTGGAATAAAAAAGTGTTATGCTTTTCTGTCATCCTCTGTTGTGATGGCCAGAAAGGCACACCACCAAGACCAGATTTTTACATTTTTTCCAAAATTTATTGCATGATATTTCTGATAAATCTCTTCCAGCATTTTTTCTGTCTCCTAATTCTGCAGTGATATTTCCTTCTTATGATTTTCCCCAGGGAAACTAAGAATTAAATATCTAGAAGTTACAAATCTCCTTGTCAGCAAACATAGTGGTTTCAGCTTTACCCTATAAGATCAATTGGCAGACTATTACATGCATTTCAGTTATTCAATGACTTCCGATTCTTATATTTATTAATTTGGGACTTGTACCTTTTTTAAAAATAAATTATTATGGAACTAATTTTAATGAGAATGGTGTTTCCTTTTCCTGAAATTAGCAGATGTACTTCTCAGGTAGAAACCTATTGCCACTGAACCAGAAAATATCCCCTCATTTAGTTACACACAATTCCAACAATCACTTTATGTGTTACGATGTCCAGTCATAGAGTATACAATGCTGTTCATATAATATGAGAATGATCGCTAAAATGATACTTTTTATTTGTATAGTAATAAAACAAACATAATATATTTTTTAATTTTTTAAACGTTTATTTATTTTTTAGACAGAGAGAAACAGAGCATGAATGGGGAGGGGCAGAGAGAGAGGGAGACACAGAATTGGAAGCAGGTTCAAGGCTCTGAGCCATCGACCAGAGCCCGACGCGGGGCTCGAACTCACGGACTGCAAGATCCTGACCTGAGATGAAGTCTGATGCTTAACCAACTGAACCACCCAGGCACCCCAAACAAACGTAATATTTTATTGTAGAGATAATATTCTGAAAACTATAATGGGAAGTGAGTGTTCCAACATCTTGTACTTCATAAAATAATGCAAATTTAAAATTGGATTATTAAAAATTTGGTAAAACAGATGTTACAAAATTCTGTTACTTCAAAAAGCATTTTCATCTACACAAAATAGCCCTTAAGTTCTTGAAATTTATGTATTTTTTTTTCTTTATTATTGTCCTCTTTACTCCAGACAGCTGATGTAAACCCATAGACTTTATGATCGGTCTTCTGTCTGGTACATGTAACAGTGTTATTTCCCACACCATTATCTGGTATTGTGTACATACTTTGGGACTTCCAATATTTATTATAGGCTGGGTAAAATTCAATGCAAGAGCATAAATTTGACCTGCATTTTGCCTTCTGTGAGGGATCAGATTCAAGTCACTTAGCTCGTCCAGCCCATTATTGTCACATAGTAAATTATCACATGCACGTCTGATTTTAAGTTCTCAATGTATCACTTTGGATCCAATTATACTTCGCACTCAAGCCATCTATAGATGACAGCCATGGATTAATTTTGTTCGAATTCTTCTGGGTCATTACTATATTATTGCAAATCCTAACATCCTTCCATCGTGGAGCTATAGGCTATTTTTTAAAAACAGAAAACACATCATTAAGTTTAAAGTGAAACAAAGATGACCTTCTGATATCTTGATGACAACTATCAGTTGTTTGGTTCTAGAAGTTAAATTAAATTTTCACAATTTGTACTGAATGAAGTTACAGTTTACACCCTAATCCATGGGAACCATAATTAGTTTGCTGTCCAGACTCAGCCTTATTGAGCTGAAGAGCCTCCCTGGAGAAACATAACATTTGATGATCCAGAAGATCAAAGATTTTGTCAGTGACATAGTCATTTACAAAATGAAAGATATGAATTAGAAAGCAAAAACTGGAGACAGCTTGGTGTGAGATTTAAAAAAAAAAAAACTATTGTCAGTATTTAAGAGTCTCTTATAGTTTGCCTCTAGGATTGATGGGAGTGGTGGGGAGAGGGGAAAGTGGGTGATGGGCATTAAGGAGGGCACCTGTTGGGATGAGCACTAGGTGCTGTATGGAAACCAATTTAACAATAAATCATATATACAAAAATTAATTAATTAGAAATTTTAAAAAAGTATTAGAATTCTTATTTATGTTACTTTATTTATCTCTCTACATGATGTGCCATAAGCTTTGTGTGGTATATTAATAAAATGATTCAGATATATTGTTAACAAGTAAATTTATCTGTAAGAAGTCTCTTATGCCCATATATTCTGTTATGGTACTGGAGCATGATCCTTTTAATGTGGAAAGCATTGTGCCATTAAATGAATGTTTTCCTCTTGCTTTTCCTGTATACCACGTAAAAATAGAACCCATCAATGCTGAGGTTGCAGATGTATTTTGGTGGTCTTTATCAGTTGTTTAGTTCTTACAGATATGGTAAATGTGTCCCTTTTTAGGTCAGGCTTATGAAGAAAATGTAAAATCCATTAAATCCACTACAAAATGTGTCCTTTATAAACTCCTGCTTGGGAGGCAATTTTAGAAAATGTTCAACCTCAGACATTAATTTCCAAGCATGAGCCAATAACATTAATAGCAAACATTTCTGTATCGTCTCTTATATTTATATGTATTGACCAGTATAGTTATAAATGCTTTGAATATATAATTGAACATTTTTCCACCTCAGAGTAAACTGTGATTTTGATGGTCTTTCACTATACTGCACCATACAGCTTAAATTTTGTAAATCATGCATTAAATCATATTGATAAAATAATTATGCCTGCTTCCAGAAAAATAATATAAAATCTTAGGTGCAAAATTATTCAGTTACAAACTGTAAAAATTATGATTTGAGATATTTTAGAGGAAATATTTTACTCTTGATACCCTAAGAATTTTTCAAGGCATATGGATATAGACCTATATTAAATAAAGTTTCAAAAAAAGGAATTAATATATAGTTATTTCTATGCAACTTCATGAGTGTAACACAATAGATAAATGTTGTTTTTATCTTTTTGATAATTGATAGTTGGACTAGCATTTAACTCCTGAGATGAAAATAATTTACATTAGAGATCTCTGGAATGGAAATTAAACTGGGAGAGAATCAATTTGTAGTTGTGGGAAGATAATTTTGATAGTGTTGAGTTAAGGAGAATAATTCTCTTCCCACAACTACTTTTGTGTCTTTATCGCCAGAACCTGGAAATATTTTGGATTTAATGGAAAACGGAATATAAGTTTATGGAGGCTGGCAAGATTACTAATATCTTTGTTTAAAATACAGAAATTATGGGAGGCTGGGTGGCTCAGTCAGTTAAGCGGCTGACTTCAGCTCAGGTCACGATCTCATGGTTGGTGGGTTCGAACCCCACATCGGGCTCTGTGCTGACAGCTTGGTACCTGGAGACTGCTTCAGGTTCTGTCTCTCTCTCTCACTCTCTCTCTGCCCCCCCCCCCCCCCCCGCCGCTCAGTCTATCTCTCTCGCTAAAATAAACAAACATTAAAAAAATAAAATAAATAAAGTAAAATACAGAAATATATGGGATTGTTAAAATGTGTCACATATAATCACAATGGATCACAAACTTGGGAGAATAAGAAAGTTAGAAAATATCAAAGTGATGCAATAAGACAAAAACACAATTCGGAAATTACTTTTTTTCCCATTATTTGCTTAGATTAGTCTTTCCTATTTGTAAAAAAAATAATTCAGTTTTCCTTATAACTATCTTTTTTGGGGATTTTGTATGCACATCACTGTCATGGGTGCTAAATATTAAGTAAGTTAACAAAAAACAAGAAAAATGTTTTGCAAAGAGGAGGACTTGGGTACAATAGGAATATTCATAATGGAAACCTTATGTAGGCATGACTGTGAGTGTGTTGGTGTTTGATATATATTAAAGTCATTTGGTCTAGAAAATATTGCTGAGGCAATTACTAAAAATAATGAGGTGAAAACCCTGATGGCTGTGAGGATTTTGACTCCTGAAGAAAGAACATTGGTGATAAGTAGTTTATTTTTCCCAGATATACAAAACATTTATTACTTATGCCATTAAGACCATCTCTGTTCCCTTATTTTTACCATTAAATAATGTTTTTTTTTTTCAAGCTGGCATTGGACTTTCAGCCAACTTTTTTCTCATTTTCTTCCACATCTTCACAATTCTGAATCACAGACCTGAGCCTACTGACCTGATCACATGTCACTTACCCCTTGTCCAAATAATGATGCTCCTCATCGTACTGTGATTGTTGTCTCCAGACCTGTTTAACTCACTGTTTTCTCAGAATGACCTCAAATATAAGGTATTTTTCTACATGTACAGGGTGAGGAGGAGTCTCTCCATCTATACTACCTGCTTTCTGACCATGACTCAAGCCATCACCATCAGCCCTAGCACCTCCTGTTTGTCCTCTTTTAAACATAAATTCACAAATTATGTGATCTATATTTTTGTCTTCTCATGGTGCCACAGTTTGTCTTGCAGTAGTTACCTGATCTTCTACACTGTGGCTTCTTCCAATGTGAACCAGACACAACTGCTGTCTCTCAGCAAACTTTGCTCACTCTCCCCCACGAAATCTATTATTCATGAACTGTTTTCCACCCTGAAAACATCTTGTGATATCACCTTTATAGGGATCGTGCTTCGTTCAAGCGCATACATGGTAATTCTCTTGTTCAAGCCTCATAGATGGTCCCAGCACCTTCATATCACCAACTTTTCCCCAAGAGTCTCCCCAGAGAAAAGAGCCACACACACAATGATGCTGCTGGTGAGTTTCTTCGGGGTCATGTACTGGATGAACCTTATCATGTCATCATTGGCAATACTGTTTTGGGTGAATAACTCAGTCATCTTGGGTATCCAGAAGCTTGTGGTCAATGTCTATGCCACTGTCAGCCCTTCGGTGCTAATCATCTCTGATACAAGAATAACTAATATTCTCCAATTTATGCAATGAAAATGTCATCCATTTTTAAAAAGTTAACGCTGCAAAAAAAAAAAAAAAAGAAAACTGGATCCTTTTTTTTACCCATTAAACAAAAGTGTGAAATAACAAAATAACACTTTTAATTATATTTGAATACTCTTAAAACCAATATTGCCAATGATGATATAGTTCTTTTAGTCCCATGTCCACCATTACGTTCTATTACCATACAGTGGAACTTACCCATTCATTTTGATTCTTAGACCTTTCTACAAGATACCTTTTCTTTCCTCTTGAAGTATACTATTAGGAAGCTCATATTTCTCTAAAGGATATTAAAATGCTGATTCCAATGGGCACATGCCAATGTGCCAATAACATTCCAATGTTTATAGCAGCGAAATCAACAATAGCCAAGTTATGAAAAGAGCCCAAATATCTATCACTGATGAATGGATAAAGAAGATATGCTGTCTATACCCCGGAATACCACATGAAACAAATGAAATCTTGCCATTTGTGAAAACGTGGATGGAACTAAAGTGTGTTCTGCTAAGAAAAATAAGTCAGTCTGAGAAGGACAAATATATAATTTCACTCATATGTGTAATTTAAGAAACAAAACAGATGGGTATAAGTTAGGAAAGGGAAAATAATGTAAAAACAGAGAGGGTGGCAAACCATGAGACTTTTTTAATTTTTTTTTATTTTTATTTTTGAAATTTATTGTCAAATTGGTTTCCATACAACACCCAATGCTCATCCCAAAAGGTGTCCTTCTCAATACCCATCACCCACCCTCCCCTTCCTCCCACCCCCCATCAGCCCTCAGTTTGTTCTCAGTTTTTAAGAGTCTCTTATGCTTTGGCTCATAAGAGACACTTTAATACAGAGAACATAAAGGGTTTCTGGAAAAGAGGTGGGTGGGAAATGGCTAAATGAGTGATAGGCATTAAGGAGGGCACTTGGGATGAACACCGGGCATCATATGTAAGTGACGAATCACTAAATTCTACTCCTGAAACCAATACTGCACTATATGTTAACTAACTTGTATTTAAATTAAAAAAAAAAAAAATATATATATATATATATATATATATATATATGTAACATGGGGGGAAAGAAGGAGTAAAAAAGTGGTTGCTGGGATAGTGTGTGTGGGGAAATAGGGAGCGGCTGGTAAAAAGGTGCAAACTTTCACTATAAGGTCTGAGACTAATGTGAAACTTGGTGACTATCGTTGATAACACTGTATTGTATAATTGAAATTTGCTGAGAGTAGAACTTAAATTTTGTATCAGAAATAACCATGTGAGATGATGGATGGGTTAATTAACTAGATGATGGGATTGCTTTCACAATGTATATGCATATCAGATCACCAAAGTGTACACATTTCATGTCATACAATTTTGTCAGTTATACCTCAATAAAGCTGAAATTTAAAAATCAAGTCCTTAATGTAGTCAAATTTCTCAGGCTTTTACTTTTTTTTTTAAGGGAGCAAGTAATTTATTTATTTATTTGTTTATTTTATTTTTTTATTTTTTTTAATTTACATCTAAATTAGTTAGCATATAGCGAAGCAATTATTTCAGGAGTAGATTCCTTAATGCCCCTTACCCATTTAGCCCATCCCCCCTCCCACAACCCCTACAGTAACCTTCAGTTTGTTCTCCATATTTATGAGTCTCTTCTGTTTTGTCCCCCTCCCTGTTTTTATATTATTTTTGTTTCCCTTCCCTTATGTTCATCTGTTTTTGTCCCTTAAAGTCCTCGGTGCTTGTACTTTTGAAAATAGTATTCTTATTTATCAAAGGTATTTAATTATCCAGTTTTGGCTTGAATAATAATTTGTATGGGCATCAATATTTTTTTTTCTTTCTTTTCTGGCAATACAATAGCTGTGGAGATTTTGCTCTCATATTTGTAGGTTTTCTATCTCTTTGTCTCTCACCCTCTCTCTCTCTCACTGTTTTTAATCCTTTTTTCAACTTGTGGAGTCTCTCTGTTTTACTAACATATATTTTAATTATTTTATTTATCTCTATTTGGCACACCCCTCTTCTAAATTCAAGTCTTCATTTCATGTCAGGTGTTTGAACTCAAGAATTTATAATTCACTATTTATTTGATTATTCATTTTTTATTTTACATATTTAGTGAAACAGCTGGATGTGTCTATTTTCTTATTCCTTCTCATGCTAGTATTCATGTTTCTACAACTAGTATGTACATACTTTATTGTTTTGGACTAAATTCTTTAGTCATTGAGTTTGATACTCCAGTTTACTCTTCCTCTCATCATCTCAGTCTACTTTAATCTTTAACTCTTATATATGTATTAAGTGTATTATGTTTAGAATTTTTACTTTTTATATGACCATTGCCAAGCTTATGGTGTCTTGTTATTCCACAGTATTTTGATTTTCTGTTTTTCCTACATATTTTTTAAACATTTTATTTTTTTAAATTTTTTTAACGTTTTATTTATTTTTGAGACAGAGACACAGCATGAACGGGAGAGGGGCAGAGAGAGAGGGAAACACAGAATCGGAAGCAGGCTCCAAGCTCTGAGCCATCAGCACAGAGCCCGACACGGGGCTCAAACTCACGGACCGCGAGATCGTGACCTGAGCTGAAGTCGGATGCTTAACCGACTGAGCCACCCAGGCGCCCCATATTTTTTAAACATTTTAAACATAATGCCAATATCTGACGTTTATGTGACATCTAATTTGTGACACACCATTCTGATTTTGTATTTTTTATGGGGTTTATGTTTACTTTTTATTTATTTTTGAGAGATAAAGAGACACACCAGGAGTGGGGAAGAGGCAGAGAGAAAGAGAGAGAGAGAGAGAGAGACAGAGAGAGAGAGAGAATCTGAAGCAGACTCTAGGCTCTGAGCTCTCAGCACAGAGACCAATGTGGGGCTCCTACCCACAGACTGTGAGATCATGACCTGAGTTGAAGTTGGCCACTTAAATAAGTGCGCCCTGGGCTTCAAAATTTTTAATTTGATTCTTATTTTTGGGAAATATCACATTTGAAATTCAGTGCATTTGTTTATTCCATTTGCCCTGGGAAAAAAACTTTCAACACACATGAATTTTAAGTCCCTGTGATAAACCATTATCTGGAGGGAACACTTGCTTCTTAGTCAACTCATCTAGATATTCCCTTGATGTATTTCTGCTCTAGAGGAGTTCTTATATTTTCCTTCCAATTCTATTCAGCAGGTTTTAGGGTTCTTGTAACTTCTTGGGGGTTTTTTGTTACCTACATTAAAAGATTAGGAAATAACTAGTATTTTACTTAAAAGCACATATATCCAGTGACTACACTAGTAAACTATTTCACAAAGATATTTTTGGCAGACAACAACATCTCATGACTCTCAACTTTGTATATTTCTGTAATTATAAATATATTTATGGTAATACTAATTTGTAGAATATAAATAATTTTTGTTAAGTTTTGAAATTTTATTTTATGTTTTACACAATTTCCTTGTATGATATACTCCACTGTATTTAATATTACCTGTATATGGTCAGAATTAGTTATTTTCATAGCATTATGCCACCATTAATATAGTTATTTACCTGAATTTATGTCTTTGACTTCAACGCTCTTTTAGCTCATGCTCCCCCTTTCACTTCCAAGGTCATTTTGAAAAATCTCAGGTTTAATTTTTATTTATTCTATAATATACTTAAAATTCTATTAACATCCTGTGATATTTATGTTTTCATGAAGTTAATTATGATTAATAGGTCTACAGCCATTATCATTAAAATTTATGCTTTTTATTTGAAAATAATGTGTATCCTATATTCTCTGGTTTAAAATGTTAATATTTTGTATTTATCTCTAATTAAAGAAACTGCTTAACAAAGTCACTTGAAATCCTTTATATTTATTGTAGTATACAAAACAATTTCTTATCTATGATGGCTTAAATGTCATTTAATATGATAAAGATGTACCAAGTTGGCATCTTCCATAAATTTAAGTTGAACATTTTTAATTCAAGTGTCACCTAAATGTATAAAAGACTAGTGTCTAACAGACTGTATTTTCTAAGTTTGTTTTACCCATTGTGATTCATGAAATGTTTATTTTTATAACTTTCTTAATTTACTATGTCATTTTTCATTTGTTCTTATGGAAAATTTAGTATTAGGTCTAAACTCAATATTTATTTTGAAAAAAGAACCGGATCCTTCTTTTGTTTTGATAAAATCTAAATTCAAAAGACATTATTCATAAATTCAGTTTGTATTTCGCATCTATTTTGGTCACACAATAACTATGAGTGTTTATATTCATAACCTGTATCCTACAACAGTATAATCATTGGATCATTAATTGATTTCTCCAAATCATTATTCTCATGTTTTATTCTTCCTGATTAGTTTATGCCAACTGACTAGAAAATCATGAAACAAAGAATACTAAACTTTAGCAATAAACACCTCGATATGCACAAGGTACAAAGATAAATCAAGAAATAAAATATCTGAATAGACAGTTAGAGAAAGAAATACATAAATAGATTTATAGCAAGAAAATGGATTAATTAAAAATAACTTCACAGATAAAAACGAAAACCTAAATGACTTAATTGGTAATTTTGCCAAATATTTAGTGACTAATTGATTCAAAGTCTGCACAAACACTTCCAAAAAATACTAGAAGTGGGAATACTTCCCAGGTAATATTAGGTGATTAGTATTACTCTGATTCCAAAAGCAGACCGAGGCATGATAACAAAAGAACATGACAGATTATTATCTCTTGAATATAGACTCACGTTCTCAAAAAGACAGCAAATGAAATTCAGCAAAATACATACCAATTATACTCCATGAATTTTGAGATTATTTCACACATAAAACGTAGGCTAAACTTCCAAAAATCAATGTTTTCCAGAATGGAAAAAAAAAGGAACTAAAACTGCATTTTGTTACACATGATATGATTCTGTATATCAAATTTGTAGGGAGTTACAAAAATTTCACAAGAAATAAACAAGTTGAACAAGATGCAAGATACAAAACCAATATTAAATACAAACCTAAAATATATATTTATATATTAGCAATGAAAAAATTGAAAAGGAAATGAAAAATACATCCATAATTGTATTAAACAAAAAACATTTAGAAATAACTTGAAGAAATGAAGTTAAGGTATTGAAAATAAGGAGATATAAATTTAAACTTTTTACAAGTAGGGGCACCTGAGTGGCTCAGCTAGCTGAGGGTCTGTCCTCAGCTCAGGTTATGATCTCAGGGTTTGTGAGTTTGAGCCCCACATTGGGCTCTCTGCTGTCAGCCCAGAGCCCTCTTTGGATCCTCTGTCCTCCTTTCTCTGTGTCCCACCCCATTCATGGTTTCTCTCTCAAAGATAAATAAAGCTTTAAAGAACTAAAGTTGTTGAAAATAAAATATTCTTAGCTACATAAACTTTAAAAATCAAAAAAATTAGAAAGACATTAGATGTTTAAGGACAAAATTACTTATTATTTAAGAGTAGGAGTCCTCAAAGTTTGCCTTCTCCTTCAAACACAGCTAGATAAATGTTAAATCATTCTGGACACCCAGAAAATCAATTTGAGGAGTTAGAGAACAAAATTGAAATTCTATAAGAATCATTTAAGGTAGGAGATGCGGAGAATTGATTTCGTGTAGATAAGGACTAAGGGTGTTGAAGGTTTTGCAGATGGGAAGGAACACTGCTTACCGTGTCTACCACAAGACATTATAAGCAGCAGAGTAAAAACTCTGAAGATTTAGAAGTTCACCACCTTCAGGGTTATGACAAGCTCAGTGATGGTCTTGTGGGGAAGAAGGGCAGAGACACTGGATTGGACAGTGTGGTCTGAGGATCTCCTGGGTCACACAGGGGAAAGGCTCCTCCACTTGGAGTGCATTTGAGAGTGGCAGCGAGGCCTCTATGGGGACAGAAGGAAGGGTGGTGCCCACCTGCTGCACCATCCCAGACATAGGAGCAGCAGCTGGGGGTTGTGAGTCTTGGTACCAACTTTCTGCTCCACTTTGCCATAACTTATAAACCCCTGGGCGATTGAGCTAATGTTTTCCTGGGAATGGACAGGAAATAGCAGAAATGTATTGAGGTCCTCCCCCAGAATCAACACTGGACCACCGCACACAAGTCTCTAAAATTTGGAGTTTAGAAACCCAGCCTGGTGCCTGTGATAAAACAACTCTTACACACACAGGGTGAAAGTAAGGATCTGGTGGAAGCTGGGTACATAAGAAGGGTGATTATTTATATTCTTTGAGGACATACTGATGAGTGGCAGGCACAAGCTCTCCACCTCTGGGACAAGAGAGAGGGTGAGGGAGGAAGAAAAAAATACTTTCACTCTTTGCAGATGTCATGGTACTCTACCTGGAAATCCCAAAAGACTCCACCAAAAAAAAAAAAAAAAAAACAGCTAGAACTGATACATGAATTCAGCAAGGTGACAGGAAACAAAATCAACATAAAGAAATCAGTGGCATTTCTATACACCAATAATGAAGCAACAGAAAGAGAAATCAAGAATCGACACCTTTTACAATTAAACCAAAAACTTTATAAAATACATAGGAATAAAAGTAACCAAAGAGGTAAAATATCTCCATGCTGAAAATTATAGAAAGCTCATGAAAGAAATTGAAGAAGACACGAAGTAATGGAAAAACAGTCCATGCTCATGGATGTAGAGAAAGAGGAATAATCTCTTTGCACGGCTTGTGGAAATTCAAACAGGTACAGCCACTCTGAAAAACAGTAGGGAGGTTCCCCCAAAAATTAAAAGTAGAACTACCCCACAACACAACAATTGCAATACTAGGTATTTATTCAAAGGATTCAAAAATGCTGATTTGAAAGGGAACATGCATCCCATTGTTTATAGCAGCACTATCAACAATAGCCAAATTATGGAAAGAACCCAAGTGTCCATCACTGATGACTGGATAAAGAAGATGTGGTATACATATATACAACGGAATATGACTTGGCAACCAAAAGAATGAAACCTTGCCATTTGCAACAATGTGGATAGAAATAGATTGTATTATCTTAAGTTAAATAAGTCAGAAAAAGAAATACATCATATGATTTCACTCATATGTGAAATTTAAGAAACAAAATAGAAGATCATAGGGGGAAGGAAGGCAAAATAAGATAAAAACAGAGATGGAAGCAAACCATAATTATTAGACTCTTAAATACAGAGAACAAACTGAGCGTTGTTGGAGGGGTATTGGGTGGGGGTCTGGCTAACTGGCTGATGGGCATTAACGAGGGCACATGTTGGGATGAGCACTGCGTGTTATATTTAAGTAATGAATTGATAAATTCTATTCCTCAAATCATTATTAGAGTATGTGTGAACTAACTTGGATTTAAATAAACATTTAAAAACTAAAAGAAATAATCTAAACTAATGTAAGAGAAATTATTAAAAAGAGAGAGAGGGTGAAGTTATTTTGGCGTCACCCATTAAGACTAAAAAAACTCAGTGAGCTAAACATTGCCACCAACTGGGGACTGGAGCAAAATACACCAAACCCAGTCGCTTTATGCCCTGCAGGTGCATCTCTAAACAGGCAAGTGAGCATAAGACACAGTGCAACAGGCCCTTCCCACAGAAGACTAGCACAAACCACTCACATGCACCAAATCTACTGATCATAGACTGCTGCAAACCTTCAGTTTGCAGTTTGCAGAAAGAATATATATATTCTTTCATTATTTGGATCTACCTTATTTTTTAAAAGATTTTATTTTTAATTACTCTCCATTCCCAACATGGAGCTTGAACTTACCCAAGTTCAAGAGTGGCAAGCACACCAACTAACCTAGCCAGGTGCCCTAGATCTTGCTTCTTTAAGAAACATAACAAAACACTCCTAAGATCAAGCTTGCTTGCTTGCATGCTTTCTCTCTCTTTTTCTCTCTTTCTTCCTTTTTTCTTTTTCCTGGAGAAAATGAAAAAACAGAGTAATTCACTGCAACAGGTAAGAACAAGAAGTAGAAGTAATGGACATGGATTTAATCAACAGAGGTATAGGTAAAATACAGACATAAAATTTAAAGCGACAATTATAAGTATGCTAGCTTGACTTCAAAAAAGAAAAGACTATAGAGAATCCTTTACAGCAGAGATAGAGTTAAAATCTAGGCCGAAATTGGAAATTCTAGAGCTGAAATGCAAACCATACGGAAAGCCATAAAAAGAGGGTGCATAAATCAGACGTATGAATCAGTGATGTAGAAGATAAAAGTATGCAAAATAATGAAGCTGAAAACAAGGAGGGAATTAAAGTATTGGATCATGAAAGTAGACTGAGCGAACTCAGCAAATCCTACAAATGTAATCACATTCATATGAAGGAGTCCCAGCAGATGAAGAGAAAACCAAAAGGGCCGAAGGTTTACATGAGCAAATTATACCTTAAAGCTTCCTGAGTCTGGAGGAAAGACACAGACATCAACATTCAAGAAGCCCAGAGATCTCCTGTTAAATTCAACAAAAGCAGCCATCACAAGACATATAATAATGAAATTCACAAAATACACAGTCAAGGAAATAATCCTGAAGCCAACAAGTGAAAACAAGTCCTTAACCTACAAAGGAAAAGAGATCAAGTCTGCAACAGATTTCTCCAAAGAAACTTAGCAGGCCACAGTGGAAAGTCAGTATATATTCAACATGCTGAAAGTATGCAGACAGACTACTTTATCCAGCGAGGCTGTCATTCAGGATGGAAGAAGTAGTTTCCCAGACAAATAAAAACTGAATAAGTTTGTGACCACTAAACAAGCCTTGCTAAAAAATATTAATGGGTACACTCTGTGTGGAGAAAAAAAGCCCAAACAATAAAGACTGGAAGGGAGCAGAGAACATCACAGAAACACAAGCTTTACAGGTAACATAACGATATTAAATGCATGTCTTTCAATAATAACTCTGAATATAAATGCATTAAATGTTCAGATCAAGACATAAGGTACCAGAATGGAAAAAAATTAGACCTAGGTACATGCTGCCTAAAGAGACCCATTTTAGACCTAAAGACAACAGCAGATTGAAAGTTAGGGATAGATGGGGCACCTGGGTGGTTCAGTTGGTTAAGCATCTGACTTCAGCTCAGGTCATGATCACACAGTTTATGATTTGAAGGCCCACATCTGTCTCGGCACTGGTGGCACAGAGCCTGCTTTGGGCTGTCTCTGCCCTTCCACACTTGCATGCTCTCTCTCAAAATAAATACATAAACTTTAAAAAAAAACATAAAGTAAAGTAATGGAGAACCATCTGTCATATGAAAATATTTCAAAAGAAATCTTCAATAGCCATACTTATATCACACATACTATACTTTAAAAACAGAATGTAACAAGAGGTGAAAACTGGCATGATATAATAAACTAAGGGATCTATCCATCAATAAGATTTAACATTTGTAAATAATTGTGTCCCCAACATGGGTAGATACCGTACTGCAATACAATACAATACATGCTACAGTAATCTAGGAGACAGTGATAACCCACTTAGGGAGTGGACAAAGTATCGAAGCAGAAAATCAAAAGGAAACAATGACTTTGAATGACACACTAGACCAGATGGATTTAACAGATATATTCAGAATATTTCATCCCTAATCAGCAGAATACATATTATTCTCAAGTGCACATGGGAAGTTATCCAGAATAGATCGCATAGTGGGTCACAAAACCTCCCTCAACAAATGCAAAAAGATTGAGATCATAGCATGAATATTTTCAGACCACATCGCTATGAAACTTGAAGTTGACCTGAAGGAAGAATTTGGAAAAACTACAGATATACGGAGGTTAAAGAACATCCTACTAAAGAATGAATGTGTTAACCAGTAAATTAAAAAAAAAATACATGGAACAAATGAAAATAAAAATACAACAGTCCAAAACTTTTGGATTCAAAAAAAGCAGTCCTAAGAGGGAAGTGTATTGCAAATCAGGCCTACCTCAAGCAGCAAGAAAGATCTCAACTAATCACACTAGCCTCATACCTAAAGGAACTAGGAAAGGAAGAGCACACAAAGCCTAAAGCCAGAATAAGGGACATAATAAAGACTAAGAAAAAATAAATGGTATGCAAACAAAAAAACAAAAATAACAGCACAACAGGGCACCTGGGTGGCTCAACTGTTCAAGCGTCCAACTCTTGATTTAGGATCAGCTTATGGTCTCATGGTTGTGAGATCTAGCACTGCATAGGGGCTCTTCTGTCAGTGCAGAGCCTGCTTGGGATTCTCTCTTTCACAGTCTGCCCCTCCCCTGCATGCTTTGCCTCTCTCTCAAAATAAATAAATAAACATTTTTAAAAATACCAGTGGAACAGATGACTGAAACTAGAGTTGTTTCTTGAAAAAATTAATAAGATTGATAAACTCTGAGACAGACTTACCAAAACAAAAAAGAAAGAAAATAAATACATGAAATATTTAATGAAAGAGGAGATCAAAGCCAACACCACAGATATACAAATAATCATAAGATAATACTATAAAAAATTATATGGCAATAGTCTGGCAATCTGGAAGAAATGGTCAAATTCCTAGAAACTCACAAAGTACCCAAACTGAAACATTAAGAAATAAATATTTGAGAAAACATATAACTAGCAAAGAGATGGAATCAATATTCAAAAATTTTCCAATAAACAAAACTCTTGGTCCAGGTGACTTCCCACGTGAGTTCTACCAAACATTTATAGAAGATTTAACACATATTCTCAAAATTTTCTAAAAATAGACATGGAAAGAAAACTTCCAATCTCCTTCTGTGATATGCTAGAATTACCTGAAATCCAAAACTTCACAAAGATCCTACAAGAAAGTAGAAATAGATAGGGGGTTCCGGAAGATGGCAGCTTAGGAGGACGCGGGGCTCACAGCGCGTCCTGCCGATCTCTTAGATTCCACCTACACCTGCCTAAAGACCCAGAAAACCGCCAGAGGATTAGCAGAAGGGAGTCTCCGGAGTCAAGCGCAGACTAGAGGCCCACGGAAGAGGGTAGGAAGGGCGGCGAGGCGGTGCGCGCTCCACGGACTGGCGGGAGGGAGCCGGGGCGGAGGGGCGGCTCGCCGGCCAAGCAGAGCCCCCGAGTCTGGCTGGCAAAAGCGGAGGGGCCGGACAGACTGTGTTCCGACAGCAAGCGCGACTTAGCGTGTGGGAGGTCATAAGTTAACAGCTCTGCTCGGAAAGCGGGAAGGCTGGAGGACAAAGGGAGGGAGAGCTGCTGAGCCCCCAGACGGCAGAGCTCAGCTTGGCGGGGAACAAAGGCGCCAGCGCCATCTCCCCCGCCCATCCCCCAGCCAAAACCCCAAAGGGAACCAGTTCCTGCCACGGAACTTGCTCGCTCAGCGCAAACACCCAACTCTGTGCTTCTGCGGAGCCAAACCTCCAGCAGCGGATCTGACTCCCTCCCGCTGCCACAGGGCTCCTCCTGAAGTGGATCACCTAAGGAGAAGCGAGCTAAGCCTGCCCCTCCACCCCCCCCCCCCCCGTGCACCTTGCCTACCCACCCCAGCTAATACGCCAGATCCCCAGCAACACAAGCCTGGCAGTGTGCAAGTAGCCCAGACGGGACACGCCACCCCACAGTGAATCCCGCTCCTAGGAGAGGGGAAGAGAAGGCACACACCAGTCTGACTGTGGCCCCAGCAGTGGGCTGGGGGCAGACATCGGGTCGGACTGCGGCCCCGCCCACTAACTCCAGTTATACACCACAGCACAGGGGAAGTGCACTGAAGGTCCTCACCACGCAAGGGACTCTCCAAAATGACCAAACGGAAGAATTCCCCTCAGAAGAATCTCCAGGAAATAACAACAGCTAATGAACTGATCAAAAAGGATTTAAATAATATAACAGAAAGTGAATTTAGAATAATAGTCATAAAATTAATCGCTGGGCTTGAAAACAGTATACAGGACAGCAGAGAATCTCTTGCCACAAAGATCGAGGGACTAAGGAACAGTCACGAGGAGTTGAAAAACGCTTTAAACGAATTGCAAAACAAAATGGAATCCACGATGGCTCGGCTTGAAGAGGCAGAGGAGAGAATAGGTGAACTAGAAGATAAAGTTATGGAGAAAGAGGAAGCTGAAAGAAAGAGAGATAAAAAAATCCAGGAGTATGAGGGGAAAATTAGAGAACTAAGTGATACACTAAAAAAAAATAATATACGCATAATTGGTATCCCAGAGGAGGAAGAGAGAGGGAAGGGTGCTGAAGGGGTACTTGAACAAATTATAGCTGAGAACTTCCCTGAACTGGGGAAGGAAAAAGGCATTGAAATCCAAGAGGCACAGAGAACTCCCTTCAGACGTAACTTGAATCGATCTTCTGCACGACATATCATAGTGAAACTGGCAAAATACAAGGATAAAGAGAAAATTCTGAAAGCAGCAAGGGATAAACGTGCCCTCACATATAAAGGGAGACCTATAAGACTCGTGACTGATCTCTCCTTTGAAACTTGGCAGGCCAGAAAGGCTTGGCACGATATCTACAGTGTGCTAAACAGAAAAAATATGCAGCCGAGAATCCTTTATCCAGCAAGTCTGTCATTTAGAATAGAAGGAGAGATAAAGGTCTTCCCAAACAAACAAAAACTGAAGGAATTTGTCACCACGAAACCAGCCCTACAAGAGATCCTAAGGGGGATCCTGTGAGACAAAGTACCAGAGACATCACTACAAGCATAAAACATACAGACATCACAATGACTCTAAACCCATATCTTTCTATAATAACACTGAATGTAAATGGATCAAATGCGCCAACCAAAAGACATAGGGTATCAGAATGGATAAAAAAACAAGACCCATCTATTTGCTGTCTACAAGAGACTCATTTTAGATCTGAGGACACCTTTAGATTGAGAGTGAGGGGATGGAGAACTATTTATCATGCTCCTGGAAGCCAAAAGAAAGCTGGAGTAGCCATACTTATATCAGACAAACTAGACTTTCAATTAAAGGCTGTAACAAGAGATGAAGAAGGGCATTATATAATAATCACAGGGTCTATCCACCAGGAAGAGCTAACTATTATAAATGTCTATGCGCCAAATACCCGAGCCCCCAGATATATAAAACAATTACTCATAAACATAAGCAACCTTATTGATAAGAATGTGGTCATTGCAGGGGACTTTAACACCCCACTTACAGAAATGGATAGATCATCTAGACACACAGTCAATAAAGAAACAAGGGCCCTGAATGATACATTGGATCAGATGGACTTGACAGATATATTTAGAACTCTGCATCCCAAAGCAACAGAATATACTTTCTTCTCGAGTGCACATGGAACATTCTCCAAGATAGATCATATACTGGGTCACAAAACAGCCCTTCATAAGTTTACAAGAATTGAAATTATACCATGCATACTTTCAGACCACAATGCTATGAAGCTTGAAATCAACCACAGGAAAAAGTCTGGAAAACCTCCAAAAGCATGGAGGTTAAAGAACACCCTACTAACGAATGAGTGGGTCAACCAGGCAATTAGAGAAGAAATTCAAACATATATGGAAACAAACGAAAATGAAAATACAACAATCCAAACGCTCTGGGATGCAGCGAAGGCAGTCCTGAGAGGAAAATACATTGCAATCCAGGCCTATCTCAAGAAACAAGAAAAATCCCAAATACAAAATCTAACAGCACACCTAAAGGAAATAGAAGCAGAACAGCAAAGGCAGCCTAAACCCAGCAGAAGAAGAGAAATCATAAAGATCAGAGCAGAAATAAACAATATAGAATCTAAAAAAACTGTAGAGCAGATCAACGAAACCAAGAGTTGGTTTTTTGAAAAAATAAACAAAATTGACAAACCTCTAGCCAGGCTTCTCAAAAAGAAAAGGGAGATGACCCAAATAGATAAAATCATGAATGAAAATGGAATGATTACAACCAATCCCTCAGAGATACAAACAATTATCAGGGAATACTATGAAAAATTATATGCCAGCAAATTGGACAACCTGGAAGAAATGGACAAATTTCTAAACACCCACACTCTTCCAAAACTCAATCAGGAGGAAATAGAAAGCTTGAACAGACCCATAACCAGCGAAGAAATTGAATCGGTTATCAAAAATCTCCCAACAAATAAGAGTCCAGGACCAGATGGCTTCCCAGGGGAGTTCTACCAGACATTTAAAGCAGAGATAATACCTATCCTTCTCAAGCTATTCCAAGAAATAGAAAGGGAAGGAAAACTTCCAGACTCATTCTATGAAGCCAGTATTACTTTGATTGCTAAACCAGACAGAGACCCAGTAAAAAAAGAGAACTACAGGCCAATATCCCTGATGAATATGGATGCAAAAATTCTTAATCAGATACTAGCAAATCGAATCCAACAGCATATAAAAAGAATTATTCACCATGATCAAGTGGGATTCATTCCTGGGATGCAGGGCTGGTTCAACATTCGCAAATCGATCAACGTGATACATCACATTAACAAAAAAAAAGAGAAGAACCATATGATCCTGTCAATCGATGCAGAAAAGGCCTTTGACAAAATCCAGCACCCTTTCTTAATAAAAACCCTTGAGAAAGTCGGGATAGAAGGAACATACTTAAAGATCATAAAGGCCATTTATGAAAAGCCCACAGCTAGCATCATCCTCAACGGGGAAAAACTGAGAGCTTTTTCCCTGAGATCAGGAACACGACAGGGATGCCCACTGTCACCGCTGCTGTTCAATATAGTGCTGGAAGTTCTAGCATCAGCAATCAGACAACAAAAGGAAATCAAAGGCATCAAAATTGGCAAAGATGAAGTCAAGCTTTCGCTTTTTGCAGATGACATGATATTATACATGGAAAATCCGATAGACTCCACCAAAAGTCTGCTAGAACTGATACATGAATTCAGCAAAGTTGCAGGATACAAAATCAATGTGCAGAAATCAGTTGCATTCTTATACACTAACAATGAAGCAACAGAAAGACAAATGAAGAAACTGATCCCATTCACAATTGCACCAAGAAGCATAAAATACCTAGGAATAAATCTAACCAAAGATGTAAAAGATCTGTATGCTGAAAACTATAGAAAGCTTATGCAGGTAATTGAAGAAGATATAAAGAAATGGAAAGACATTCCCTGCTCATGGATTGGAAGAATAAATATTGTCAAAATGTCAATACTACCCAAAGCTATCTACACATTCAATGCAATCCCAATCAAAATTGCACCAGCATTCTTCTCGAAACTAGAACAAGCAATCCTAAAATTCATATGGAACCACAAAAGGCCCCGAATAGCCAAAGTCATTTTGAAGAAGAAGACCAAAGCAGGAGGCATCACAATCCCAGACTTTAGCCTCTACTACAAAGCTGTCATCATCAAGACAGCATGGTATTGGCATAAAAACAGACACAAAGACCAATGGAATAGAATAGAAACCCCAGAACTAGACCCACAAACGTATGGCCAACTCATCTTTGACAAAGCAGGAAAGAACATCCAATGGAAAAAAGACAGTCTCTTTAACAAATGGTGCTGGGAGAACTGGACAGCAACGTGCAGAAGGTTGAAACTAGACCACTTTCTCACACCATTCACAAAAATAAACTCAAAATGGATAAAGGACCTGAATGTGAGACAGGAAACCATCAAAACCTTAGAGGAGAAAGCAGGAAAAGACCTCTCTGACCTCAGCCGTAGCAATCTCTTACTCGGCACATCCCCAAAGGCAAGGGAATTAAAAGCAAAAGTGAATTACTGGGACCTTATGAAGATAAAAAGCTTCTGCACAGAAAAGGAAACAACCAACAAAACTAAAAGGCAACCAACGGAATGGGAAAAGATATTTGCAAATGACACATCAGACAAAGGGCTAGTATCCAAAATCTATAAAGAGCTCATCAAACTCCACACCCGAAAAACAAAGAACCCAGTGAAGAAATGGGCAGAAAACATGAATAGACACTTCTCTAAAGAAGACATCCGGATGGCCAACAGGCACATGAAAAGATGTTCAACGTCGCTCCTTATCAGGGAAATACAAATCAAAACCACACTCAGATACCACCTCACGCCAGTCAGAGTGGCCAAAATGAAGAAATCAGGAGACTATAGATGCTGGAGAGGATGTGGAGAAACAGGAACCCTCTTGCACTGTTGGTGGGAATGCAAATTGGTGCAGCCGCTCTGGAAAGCAGTGTGGAGGTTCCTCAGAAAATTAAAAATAGACCTACCCTATGACCCAGCAATAGCACTGCTAGGAATTTATCCAAGGGATACAGGAGTACTGATGCATAGGGGCACCTGTACCCCAATGTTTATAGCGGCACTCTCAACAATAGCCAAATTATGGAAAGAGCCTAAATGTCCATCAACTGATGAATGGATAAAGAAATTGTGGTTTATACACACAATGGAATACTACGTGGCAATGAGAAAAAATGAAATATGGCCTTTTGTAGCAACATGGATGGAACTGGAGAGTGTGATGCTAAGTGAAATAAGCCATACAGAGAAAGACAGATACCATATTGTTTCACTCTTATGTGGATCCTGAGAAACATAACAGAAACCCATGGGGGAGGGGAAGGAAAAAAAAAAAAAAAAGAGGTTAGAGTGGGAGAGAGCCAAAGCATTAGAGACTGTTAAAAACTGAGAACAAACTGAGGGTTGATGGGGGGTGGGAGGGAGGGTAGGGTGGGTGATGGGTATTGAGGAGGGCACCTTTTGGGATGAGCACTGGGTGTTGTATGGAAACCAATTTGACAGTAAATTTCATATATTAAAAAAGAAAAAAAAAGAAAAAAAAAGTAAAAAAAAAAAAGTAAAAAAAAAAAAAAAAGAAAGTAGAAATACAGACTAATATCCCTCATGAACATGGATACAAAAATTCTCAACAAGAGAGTAACAAATCAAATCCAACAGTCATTAAAAGAATTATTCACCATGATCAAGTGAAATTTATTCCTGGGATGAAGGGCCGATTCAATGTTCGCAAATCAATCAACGTAATAAACCACATTAATCAGAGATAAGAATCATATGATTATCTCAATATATGAAGAAAAAGCATTCGAAAAAATACAGAATCCATTATTGATAAAAAAAAAAACTCAAAGAAGGAAATAAGGGGGCCCTGGAAGAAGATGGTGGCGTAGGAGGATGCTGGGCTCACCGCGTCCTGCTGATCACTTAGATTCCACCCACATCGGTCTAAATAACCCACAAAACCGCCAGAAGACTAGCAGAATAGACTCTCTGGAGCAAAGCATAGACAAGAGGCCCATGGAAGAGGGTAGGAAGGACAGAGAGGCAGGGCATGCTACACGGACTGGCAGGAGGGAGCCAGGGCGGTTGAGGGGCAGCCCGCCCTGCAAGGCAGAGCCCCCGAGTCTGACTTGCAAAAACAGAGAGGAGGGACAGAGTGTGTTCTGCCAGCCAGTGGGACTTAACATCTGGAATGTTATAAGTCAACAGCTCTGCTCTGAGAGTGGGAGGGCTAGAGGACAATGGGAGGGAGAGGTGTTGCGCCCCAGAGGACAGAGCTCAGCTCAGCAGGGAACAAAGGAACTGGCCAGAGCCATCTCCCTTGCCCACCCCCCAGCCAAAATCCCAAAGGGAACCAGTTCCCATCACGGAACTTGGTTGCACTGTGCAAACATCCAATGCTGTGCTTCTGTGGATCCATTCCTCCAATGGGTCAGCTTCCCTCTCAGTGCCACTGGGCCCCGCCCACAGTGGACAACCAAAGGGAAAGCAAGCTGAGCCTGCCCCTCCAGCCCCTGTGCACCTTGTGGATCCACCCCGGCTAATACGCCAGATCCCATAGAAGCAGCAATACAAGCCTGGCAGTGTGCAAGTAGCCAAGACAGGGGCCATACCACTCCACAGTGAGTCCTGCCCCTGGGAGAGGGGAAGATAAGGTACACACCAGTCTGATTGTGGCCCCAGTTGTGGGCTGGGGCAGACATCATGTCTGACTGCAGCCCTGCCCACCAACACAAGTTACTCCAGACACCACAGAGGAAGAGCCCTGCAGTTCCGCGCCACTCCAGGGACTATCCAAAATGACGAAACGGGAGAATTCTCCTCAAAAGAAACCCCAGGAAGTAGCGACAGCTAATGAACTGACCAAAAACGATTTAAGCAATATAACAGAAAATGAATTTAAAATAATAGTCATAAAATTAATCACCGAGCTTGAAAAAAGTATAAAGGACAGCAGAGTATCTATTGCTACAGAGATCACGGGACTAAGAAACAGTCAGGAGGAGCTAAAAAATGCTATAAACAAGGTGCAAAATAAAATGGAGGCGACCACAGCTCGGTTTGAAGAGGCAGACGAGAGAATAGATGAATTAGAAGATAAAATTATGGAAAAAGAGGAAGCTGAGAAAAAGAGAGATAACAAAATACAGGAGTATGAGGGGAGAATTAGAGAACTAAGTGATACCATGAAACGCAATCATATACGTATAATAGGGATTCCAGCAGAGGGAGAAAGAGAGAAAGGTGCTGAAGGTGTACTTGAAGAAATCATAGCTGAGAACTTCTCTGATCTGGGGAAGGAAACAGGCATTGAAATCCAAGAGAGACAGAGAGCTCCCTTCAGATATAACGAGTCGATCTTCTGCATGACATATCATAGTGAAACTGGCAAAATACAAGGATAAAGAGAAAATTCTGAAAACAGCTAGGGATAAACGTGCTCTAACATATAAAGGGAGACCAATAAGAGTAGTGACAGATCTATCTACTGGAACCTGGCAGGCCAGAAAGGAATGGCAGGAGATCTTCAATGTGATGAACAGAAAAAATATGCAGCCGAGAATCCTTTATCCAGCAAGTCTGTCATTTAGAATAGAAGGAGAGATAAAGGTCTTCCCAAACAAACAAAAACTGAAGGAATTCGTCACCAATAAACCAACCCTACAAGAGATCCTAAGGGGGATCCTGTGAGACAAAGTACCAGAGACATTGCTACAAGCAGGAAACCTACAGACATCACAATGACTTTAATCCATATCTTTCTATAATAACACTGAATGTAAATGGACTAAATGTTATAACCAAAAGACATAGGGTATCATAATGGATAGAAAAATAATACCCATCTATTTGCGGTCTACAAGAGACTAATTTTAGACCTGAAGTCACCTTCAGATTGAAGGTGAGTGAATGGAGAACTATCTATCATGCTACTGGAAGTCGAAAGAAAGCTGGAGTAACCATACTTGTATGAGACAAACTAGAATTTCAATTAAAGGCTGTAACAAGAGATGAAGAAGGGCATTATATAATAATCACAGGGTCTATCCACCAGGAAGAGCCAACTATTATAAATGTCTATGCGCCAAATACCCGAGCCCCCAGATATATAAAACAATTACTCATAAACATAAGCAACCTTATTGATAAGAATGTGGTCATTGCAGGGGACTTTAACACCCCACTTACAGAAATGGATAGATCATCTAGACACACAGTCAATAAAGAAACAAGGGCCCTGAATGATACATTGGATCAGATGGACTTGACAGATATATTTAGAACTCTGCATCCCAAAGCAACAGAATATACTTTCTTCTCGAGTGCACATGGAACATTCTCCAAGATAGATCATATACTGGGTCACAAAACAGCCCTTCATAAGTTTACAAGAATTGAAATTATGCCATGCATACTTTCAGACCACAATGCTATGAAGCTTGAAATCAACCACAGGAAAAAGTCTGGAAAACCTCCAAAAGCATGGAGGTTAAAGAACACCCTACTAACGAATGAGTGGGTCAACCAGGCAATTAGAGAAGAAATTCAAACATATATGGAAACAAACGAAAATGAAAATACAACAATCCAAACGCTTTGGGATGCAGCGAAGGCAGTCCTGAGAGGAAAATACATTGCAATCCAGGCCTATCTCAAGAAACAAGAAAAATCCCAAATACAAAATCTAACAGCACACCTAAAGGAAATAGAAGCAGAACAGCAAAGGCAGCCTAAACCCAGCAGAAGAAGAGAAATCATAAAGATCAGAGCAGAAATAAACAATATAGAATCTAAAAAAACTGTAGAGCAGATCAACGAAACCAAGAGTTGGTTTTTTGAAAAAATAAACAAAATTGACAAACCTCTAGCCAGGCTTCTCAAAAAGAAAAGGGAGATGACCCAAATAGATAAAATCATGAATGAAAATGGAATGATTACAACCAATCCCTCAGAGATACAAACAATTATCAGGGAATACTATGAAAAATTATATGCCAGCAAATTGGACAACCTGGAAGAAATGGACAAATTTCTAAACACCCACACTCTTCCAAAACTCAATCAGGAGGAAATAGAAAGCTTGAACAGACCCATAACCAGCGAAGAAATTGAATCGGTTATCAAAAATCTCCCAACAAATAAGAGTCCAGGACCAGATGGCTTCCCAGGGGAGTTCTACCAGACATTTAAAGCAGAGATAATACCTATCCTTCTCAAGCTATTCCAAGAAATAGAAAGGGAAGGAAAACTTCCAGACTCATTCTATGAAGCCAGTATTACTTTGATTGCTAAACCAGACAGAGACCCAGTAAAAAAAGAGAACTACAGGCCAATATCCCTGATGAATATGGATGCAAAAATTCTTAATCAGATACTAGCAAATCGAATCCAACAGCATATAAAAAGAATTATTCACCATGATCAAGTGGGATTCATTCCTGGGATGCAGGGCTGGTTCAACATTCGCAAATCGATCAACGTGATACATCACATTAACAAAAAAAAAGAGAAGAACCATATGATCCTGTCAATCGATGCAGAAAAGGCCTTTGACAAAATCCAGCACCCTTTCTTAATAAAAACCCTTGAGAAAGTCGGGATAGAAGGAACATACTTAAAGATCATAAAGGCCATTTATGAAAAGCCCACAGCTAACATCATCCTCAACGGGGAAAAACTGAGAGCTTTTTCCCTGAGATCAGGAACACGACAGGGATGCCCACTGTCACCGCTGCTGTTCAATATAGTGCTGGAAGTTCTAGCATCAGCAATCAGACAACAAAAGGAAATCAAAGGCATCAAAATTGGCAAAGATGAAGTCAAGCTTTCGCTTTTTGCAGATGACATGATATTATACATGGAAAATCCGATAGACTCCACCAAAAGTCTGCTAGAACTGATACATGAATTCAGCAAAGTTGCAGGATACAAAATCAATGTGCAGAAATCAGTTGCATTCTTATACACTAACAATGAAGCAACAGAAAGACAAATGAAGAAACTGATCCCATTCACAATTGCACCAAGAAGCATAAAATACCTAGGAATAAATCTAACCAAAGATGTAAAAGATCTGTATGCTGAAAACTATAGAAAGCTTATGCAGGTAATTGAAGAAGATATAAAGAAATGGAAAGACATTCCCTGCTCATGGATTGGAAGAATAAATATTGTCAAAATGTCAATACTACCCAAAGCTATCTACACATTCAATGCAATCCCAATCAAAATTGCACCAGCATTCTTCTCGAAACTAGAACAAGCAATCCTAAAATTCATATGGAACCACAAAAGGCCCCGAATAGCCAAAGTAATTTTGAAGAAGAAGACCAAAGCAGGAGGCATCACAATCCCAGACTTTAGCCTCTACTACAAAGCTGTCATCATCAAGACAGCATGGTATTGGCATAAAAACAGACACAAAGACCAATGGAATAGAATAGAAACCCCAGAACTAGACCCACAAACGTATGGCCAACTCATCTTTGACAAAGCAGGAAAGAACATCCAATGGAAAAAAGACAGTCTCTTTAACAAATGGTGCTGGGAGAACTGGACAGCAACGTGCAGAAGGTTGAAACTAGACCACTTTCTCACACCATTCACAAAAATAAACTCAAAATGGATAAAGGACCTGAATGTGAGACAGGAAACCATCAAAACCTTAGAGGAGAAAGCAGGAAAAGACCTCTCTGACCTCAGCCGTAGCAATCTCTTACTCGGCACATCCCCAAAGGCAAGGGAATTAAAAGCAAAAGTGAATTACTGGGACCTTATGAAGATAAAAAGCTTCTGCACAGAAAAGGAAACAACCAACAAAACTAAAAGGCAACCAACGGAATGGGAAAAGATATTTGCAAATGACACATCGGACAAAGGGCTAGTATCCAAAATGTATAAAGAGCTCATCAAACTCCACACCCGAAAAACAAAGAACCCAGTGAAGAAATGGGCAGAAAACATGAATAGACACTTCTCTAAAGAAGACATCCGGATGGCCAACAGGCACATGAAAAGATGTTCAACGTCGCTCCTTATCAGGGAAATACAAATCAAAACCACACTCAGATACCACCTCACGCCAGTCAGAGTGGCCAAAATGAAGAAATCAGGAGACTATAGATGCTGGAGAGGATGTGGAGAAACAGGAACCCTCTTGCACTGTTGGTGGGAATGCAAATTGGTGCAGCCGCTCTGGAAAGCAGTGTGGAGGTTCCTCAGAAAATTAAAAATAGACCTACCCTATGACCCAGCAATAGCACTGCTAGGAATTTATCCAAGGGATACAGGAGTCCTGATGCATAGGGGCACCTGTACCCCAATGTTTATAGCGGCACTCTCAACAATAGCCAAATTATGGAAAGAGCCTAAATGTCCATCAACTGATGAATGGATAAAGAAATTGTGGTTTATACACACAATGGAATACTACGTGGCAATGAGAAAAAATGAAATATGGCCTTTTGTAGCAACATGGATGGAACTGGAGAGTGTGATGCTAAGTGAAATAAGCCATACAGAGAAAGACAGATACCATATGGTTTCACTCTTATGTGGATCCTGAGAAACATAACAGAAACCCATGGGGGAGGGGAAGGAAAAAAAAAAAAAAAGAGGTTAGAGTGGGAGAGAGCCAAAGCATTAGAGACTGTTAAAAACTGAGAACAAACTGAGGGTTGATGGGGGGTGGGAGGGAGGGCAGGGTGGGTGATGGGTATTGAGGAGGGCACCTTTTGGGATGAGCACTGGGTGTTGTATGGAAACCAATTTGACAGTAAATTTCATATATTAAAAAAGAAAAAAAAAAAGAAAAAAAAAGTAAAAAAAAAAAAAAGTAAAAAAAAAAAAAAAAGAAAGTAGAAATACAGACTAATATCCCTCATGAACATGGATACAAAAATTCTCAACAAGAGAGTAACAAATCAAATCCAACAGTCATTAAAAGAATTATTCACCATGATCAAGTGAAATTTATTCCTGGGATGAAGGGCCGATTCAATGTTCGCAAATCAATCAACGTGATAAACCACATTAATCAGAGATAAGAATCATATGATTATCTCAATATATGAAGAAAAAGCATTCGAAAAAATACAGAATCCATTATTGATAAAAAAAAAACTCAAAGAAGGAAATAAGGGGGCCCTGGAAGAAGATGGTGGCGTAGGAGGATGCTGGGCTCACCGCGTCCTGCTGATCACTTAGATTCCACCCACATCGGTCTAAATAACCCACAAAACCGCCAGAAGACTAGCAGAACAGACTCTCTGGAGCAAAGCATAGACAAGAGGCCCATGGAAGAGGGTAGGAAGGACAGAGAGGCAGGGCATGCTACACGGACTGGCAGGAGGGAGCCAGGGCGGTTGAGGGGCAGCCCGCCCTGCAAGGCAGAGCCCCCGAGTCTGACTTGCAAAAGCAGAGAGGAGGGACAGAGTGTGTTCTGCCAGCCAGTGGGACTTAACATCTGGAATGTTATAAGTCAACAGCTCTGCTCTGAGAGTGGGAGGGCTAGAGGACAATGGGAGGGAGAGGTGTTGCGCCCCATAGGACAGAGCTCAGCTCAGCAGGGAACAAAGGAACTGGCCAGAGCCATCTCCCTTGCCCACCCCCCAGCCAAAATCCCAAAGGGAACCAGTTCCCATCACGGAACTTGGTTGCACTGTGCAAACATCCAATGCTGTGCTTCTGTGGATCCATTCCTCCAATGGGTCAGCTTCCCTCTCAGTGCCACTGGGCCCCGCCCACAGTGGACAACCAAAGGGAAAGCAAGCTGAGCCTGCCCCTCCAGCCCCTGTGCACCTTGTGGATCCACCCCGGCTAATACGCCAGATCCCATAGAAGCAGCAATACAAGCCTGGCAGTGTGCAAGTAGCCAAGACAGGGGCCATACCACTCCACAGTGAGTCCTGCCCCTGGGAGAGGGGAAGATAAGGTACACACCAGTCTGATTGTGGCCCCAGTTGTGGGCTGGGGCAGACATCATGTCTGACTGCAGCCCTGCCCACCAACACAAGTTACTCCAGACACCACAGAGGAAGAGCCCTGCAGTTCCGCGCCACTCCAGGGACTATCCAAAATGACGAAACGGGAGAATTCTCCTCAAAAGAAACCCCAGGAAGTAGCGACAGCTAATGAACTGACCAAAAACGATTTAAGCAATATAACAGAAAATGAATTTAAAATAATAGTCATAAAATTAATCACCGAGCTTGAAAAAAGTATAAAGGACAGCAGAGTATCTATTGCTACAGAGATCACGGGACTAAGAAACAGTCAGGAGGAGCTAAAAAATGCTATAAACAAGGTGCAAAATAAAATGGAGGCGACCACAGCTCGGTTTGAAGAGGCAGACGAGAGAATAGATGAATTAGAAGATAAAATTATGGAAAAAGAGGAAGCTGAGAAAAAGAGAGATAACAAAATACAGGAGTATGAGGGGAGAATTAGAGAACTAAGTGATACCATGAAACGCAATCATATACGTATAATAGGGATTCCAGCAGAGGGAGAAAGAGAGAAAGGTGCTGAAGGTGTACTTGAAGAAATCATAGCTGAGAACTTCTCTGATCTGGGGAAGGAAACAGGCATTGAAATCCAAGAGAGACAGAGAGCTCCCTTCAGATATAACGAGTCGATCTTCTGCATGACATATCATAGTGAAACTGGCAAAATACAAGGATAAAGAGAAAATTCTGAAAACAGCTAGGGATAAACGTGCTCTAACATATAAAGGGAGACCAATAAGAGTAGTGACAGATCTATCTACTGGAACCTGGCAGGCCAGAAAGGAATGGCAGGAGATCTTCAATGTGATGAACAGAAAAAATATGCAGCCGAGAATCCTTTATCCAGCAAGTCTGTCATTTAGAATAGAAGGAGAGATAAAGGTCTTCCCAAACAAACAAAAACTGAAGGAATTCGTCACCAATAAACCAACCCTACAAGAGATCCTAAGGGGGATCCTGTGAGACAAAGTACCAGAGACATTGCTACAAGCAGGAAACCTACAGACATCACAATGACTTTAATCCATATCTTTCTATAATAACACTGAATGTAAATGGACTAAATGTTATAACCAAAAGACATAGGGTATCATAATGGATAGAAAAATAATACCCATCTATTTGCGGTCTACAAGAGACTAATTTTAGACCTGAAGTCACCTTCAGATTGAAGGTGAGTGAATGGAGAACTATCTATCATGCTACTGGAAGTCGAAAGAAAGCTGGAGTAACCATACTTGTATGAGACAAACTAGAATTTCAATTAAAGGCTGTAACAAGAGATGAAGAAGGGCATTATATAATAATCACAGGGTCTATCCACCAGGAAGAGCCAACTATTATAAATGTCTATGCGCCAAATACCCGAGCCCCCAGATATATAAAACAATTACTCATAAACATAAGCAACCTTATTGATAAGAATGTGGTCATTGCAGGGGACTTTAACACCCCACTTACAGAAATGGATAGATCATCTAGACACACAGTCAATAAAGAAACAAGGGCCCTGAATGATACATTGGATCAGATGGACTTGACAGATATATTTAGAACTCTGCATCCCAAAGCAACAGAATATACTTTCTTCTCGAGTGCACATGGAACATTCTCCAAGATAGATCATATACTGGGTCACAAAACAGCCCTTCATAAGTTTACAAGAATTGAAATTATGCCATGCATACTTTCAGACCACAATGCTATGAAGCTTGAAATCAACCACAGGAAAAAGTCTGGAAAACCTCCAAAAGCATGGAGGTTAAAGAACACCCTACTAACGAATGAGTGGGTCAACCAGGCAATTAGAGAAGAAATTCAAACATATATGGAAACAAACGAAAATGAAAATACAACAATCCAAACGCTTTGGGATGCAGCGAAGGCAGTCCTGAGAGGAAAATACATTGCAATCCAGGCCTATCTCAAGAAACAAGAAAAATCCCAAATACAAAATCTAACAGCACACCTAAAGGAAATAGAAGCAGAACAGCAAAGGCAGCCTAAACCCAGCAGAAGAAGAGAAATCATAAAGATCAGAGCAGAAATAAACAATATAGAATCTAAAAAAACTGTAGAGCAGATCAACGAAACCAAGAGTTGGTTTTTTGAAAAAATAAACAAAATTGACAAACCTCTAGCCAGGCTTCTCAAAAAGAAAAGGGAGATGACCCAAATAGATAAAATCATGAATGAAAATGGAATGATTACAACCAATCCCTCAGAGATACAAACAATTATCAGGGAATACTATGAAAAATTATATGCCAGCAAATTGGACAACCTGGAAGAAATGGACAAATTTCTAAACACCCACACTCTTCCAAAACTCAATCAGGAGGAAATAGAAAGCTTGAACAGACCCATAACCAGCGAAGAAATTGAATCGGTTATCAAAAATCTCCCAACAAATAAGAGTCCAGGACCAGATGGCTTCCCAGGGGAGTTCTACCAGACATTTAAAGCAGAGATAATACCTATCCTTCTCAAGCTATTCCAAGAAATAGAAAGGGAAGGAAAACTTCCAGACTCATTCTATGAAGCCAGTATTACTTTGATTCCTAAACCAGACAGAGACCCAGTAAAAAAAGAGAACTACAGGCCAATATCCCTGATGAATATGGATGCAAAAATTCTTAATCAGATACTAGCAAATCGAATCCAACAGCATATAAAAAGAATTATTCACCATGATCAAGTGGGATTCATTCCTGGGATGCAGGGCTGGTTCAACATTCGCAAATCGATCAACGTGATACATCACATTAACAAAAAAAAAGAGAAGAACCATATGATCCTGTCAATCGATGCAGAAAAGGCCTTTGACAAAATCCAGCACCCTTTCTTAATAAAAACCCTTGAGAAAGTCGGGATAGAAGGAACATACTTAAAGATCATAAAGGCCATTTATGAAAAGCCCACAGCTAACATCATCCTCAACGGGGAAAAACTGAGAGCTTTTTCCCTGAGATCAGGAACACGACAGGGATGCCCACTGTCACCGCTGCTGTTCAATATAGTGCTGGAAGTTCTAGCATCAGCAATCAGACAACAAAAGGAAATCAAAGGCATCAAAATTGGCAAAGATGAAGTCAAGCTTTCGCTTTTTGCAGATGACATGATATTATACATGGAAAATCCGATAGACTCCACCAAAAGTCTGCTAGAACTGATACATGAATTCAGCAAAGTTGCAGGATACAAAATCAATGTGCAGAAATCAGTTGCATTCTTATACACTAACAATGAAGCAACAGAAAGACAAATGAAGAAACTGATCCCATTCACAATTGCACCAAGAAGCATAAAATACCTAGGAATAAATCTAACCAAAGATGTAAAAGATCTGTATGCTGAAAACTATAGAAAGCTTATGCAGGTAATTGAAGAAGATATAAAGAAATGGAAAGACATTCCCTGCTCATGGATTGGAAGAATAAATATTGTCAAAATGTCAATACTACCCAAAGCTATCTACACATTCAATGCAATCCCAATCAAAATTGCACCAGCATTCTTCTCGAAACTAGAACAAGCAATCCTAAAATTCATATGGAACCACAAAAGGCCCCGAATAGCCAAAGTAATTTTGAAGAAGAAGACCAAAGCAGGAGGCATCACAATCCCAGACTTTAGCCTCTACTACAAAGCTGTCATCATCAAGACAGCATGGTATTGGCATAAAAACAGACACAAAGACCAATGGAATAGAATAGAAACCCCAGAACTAGACCCACAAACGTATGGCCAACTCATCTTTGACAAAGCAGGAAAGAACATCCAATGGAAAAAAGACAGTCTCTTTAACAAATGGTGCTGGGAGAACTGGACAGCAACGTGCAGAAGGTTGAAACTAGACCACTTTCTCACACCATTCACAAAAATAAACTCAAAATGGATAAAGGACCTGAATGTGAGACAGGAAACCATCAAAACCTTAGAGGAGAAAGCAGGAAAAGACCTCTCTGACCTCAGCCGTAGCAATCTCTTACTCGGCACATCCCCAAAGGCAAGGGAATTAAAAGCAAAAGTGAATTACTGGGACCTTATGAAGATAAAAAGCTTCTGCACAGAAAAGGAAACAACCAACAAAACTAAAAGGCAACCAACGGAATGGGAAAAGATATTTGCAAATGACACATCGGACAAAGGGCTAGTATCCAAAATGTATAAAGAGCTCATCAAACTCCACACCCGAAAAACAAAGAACCCAGTGAAGAAATGGGCAGAAAACATGAATAGACACTTCTCTAAAGAAGACATCCGGATGGCCAACAGGCACATGAAAAGATGTTCAACGTCGCTCCTTATCAGGGAAATACAAATCAAAACCACACTCAGATACCACCTCACGCCAGTCAGAGTGGCCAAAATGAAGAAATCAGGAGACTATAGATGCTGGAGAGGATGTGGAGAAACAGGAACCCTCTTGCACTGTTGGTGGGAATGCAAATTGGTGCAGCCGCTCTGGAAAGCAGTGTGGAGGTTCCTCAGAAAATTAAAAATAGACCTACCCTATGACCCAGCAATAGCACTGCTAGGAATTTATCCAAGGGATACAGGAGTCCTGATGCATAGGGGCACCTGTACCCCAATGTTTATAGCGGCACTCTCAACAATAGCCAAATTATGGAAAGAGCCTAAATGTCCATCAACTGATGAATGGATAAAGAAATTGTGGTTTATACACACAATGGAATACTACGTGGCAATGAGAAAAAATGAAATATGGCCTTTTGTAGCAACATGGATGGAACTGGAGAGTGTGATGCTAAGTGAAATAAGCCATACAGAGAAAGACAGATACCATATGGTTTCACTCTTATGTGGATCCTGAGAAACATAACAGAAACCCATGGGGGAGGGGAAGGAAAAAAAAAAAAAAAAGAGGTTAGAGTGGGAGAGAGCCAAAGCATTAGAGACTGTTAAAAACTGAGAACAAACTGAGGGTTGATGGGGGGTGGGAGGGAGGGCAGGGTGGGTGATGGGTATTGAGGAGGGCACCTTTTGGGATGAGCACTGGGTGTTGTATGGAAACCAATTTGACAGTAAATTTCATATATTAAAAAAGAAAAAAAAAAAGAAAAAAAAAGTAAAAAAAAAAAAAAAGTAAAAAAAAAAAAAAAAGAAAGTAGAAATACAGACTAATATCCCTCATGAACATGGATACAAAAATTCTCAACAAGAGAGTAACAAATCAAATCCAACAGTCATTAAAAGAATTATTCACCATGATCAAGTGAAATTTATTCCTGGGATGAAGGGCCGATTCAATGTTCGCAAATCAATCAACGTGATAAACCACATTAATCAGAGATAAGAATCATATGATTATCTCAATATATGAAGAAAAAGCATTCGAAAAAATACAGAATCCATTATTGATAAAAAAAAAACTCAAAGAAGGAAATAAGGGGGCCCTGGAAGAAGATGGTGGCGTAGGAGGATGCTGGGCTCACCGCGTCCTGCTGATCACTTAGATTCCACCCACATCGGTCTAAATAACCCACAAAACCGCCAGAAGACTAGCAGAACAGACTCTCTGGAGCAAAGCATAGACAAGAGGCCCATGGAAGAGGGTAGGAAGGACAGAGAGGCAGGGCATGCTACACGGACTGGCAGGAGGGAGCCAGGGCGGTTGAGGGGCAGCCCGCCCTGCAAGGCAGAGCCCCCGAGTCTGACTTGCAAAAGCAGAGAGGAGGGACAGAGTGTGTTCTGCCAGCCAGTGGGACTTAACATCTGGAATGTTATAAGTCAACAGCTCTGCTCTGAGAGTGGGAGGGCTAGAGGACAATGGGAGGGAGAGGTGTTGCGCCCCAGAGGACAGAGCTCAGCTCAGCAGGGAACAAAGGAACTGGCCAGAGCCATCTCCCTTGCCCACCCCCCAGCCAAAATCCCAAAGGGAACCAGTTCCCATCACGGAACTTGGTTGCACTGTGCAAACATCCAATGCTGTGCTTCTGTGGATCCATTCCTCCAATGGGTCAGCTTCCCTCTCAGTGCCACTGGGCCCCGCCCACAGTGGACAACCAAAGGGAAAGCAAGCTGAGCCTGCCCCTCCAGCCCCTGTGCACCTTGTGGATCCACCCCGGCTAATACGCCAGATCCCATAGAAGCAGCAATACAAGCCTGGCAGTGTGCAAGTAGCCAAGACAGGGGCCATACCACTCCACAGTGAGTCCTGCCCCTGGGAGAGGGGAAGATAAGGTACACACCAGTCTGATTGTGGCCCCAGTTGTGGGCTGGGGCAGACATCATGTCTGACTGCAGCCCTGCCCACCAACACAAGTTACTCCAGACACCACAGAGGAAGAGCCCTGCAGTTCCGCGCCACTCCAGGGACTATCCAAAATGACGAAACGGGAGAATTCTCCTCAAAAGAAACCCCAGGAAGTAGCGACAGCTAATGAACTGACCAAAAACGATTTAAGCAATATAACAGAAAATGAATTTAAAATAATAGTCATAAAATTAATCACCGAGCTTGAAAAAAGTATAAAGGACAGCAGAGTATCTATTGCTACAGAGATCACGGGACTAAGAAACAGTCAGGAGGAGCTAAAAAATGCTATAAACAAGGTGCAAAATAAAATGGAGGCGACCACAGCTCGGTTTGAAGAGGCAGACGAGAGAATAGATGAATTAGAAGATAAAATTATGGAAAAAGAGGAAGCTGAGAAAAAGAGAGATAACAAAATACAGGAGTATGAGGGGAGAATTAGAGAACTAAGTGATACCATGAAACGCAATCATATACGTATAATAGGGATTCCAGCAGAGGGAGAAAGAGAGAAAGGTGCTGAAGGTGTACTTGAAGAAATCATAGCTGAGAACTTCTCTGATCTGGGGAAGGAAACAGGCATTGAAATCCAAGAGAGACAGAGAGCTCCCTTCAGATATAACGAGTCGATCTTCTGCATGACATATCATAGTGAAACTGGCAAAATACAAGGATAAAGAGAAAATTCTGAAAACAGCTAGGGATAAACGTGCTCTAACATATAAAGGGAGACCAATAAGAGTAGTGACAGATCTATCTACTGGAACCTGGCAGGCCAGAAAGGAATGGCAGGAGATCTTCAATGTGATGAACAGAAAAAATATGCAGCCGAGAATCCTTTATCCAGCAAGTCTGTCATTTAGAATAGAAGGAGAGATAAAGGTCTTCCCAAACAAACAAAAACTGAAGGAATTCGTCACCAATAAACCAACCCTACAAGAGATCCTAAGGGGGATCCTGTGAGACAAAGTACCAGAGACATTGCTACAAGCAGGAAACCTACAGACATCACAATGACTTTAATCCATATCTTTCTATAATAACACTGAATGTAAATGGACTAAATGTTATAACCAAAAGACATAGGGTATCATAATGGATAGAAAAATAATACCCATCTATTTGCGGTCTACAAGAGACTAATTTTAGACCTGAAGTCACCTTCAGATTGAAGGTGAGTGAATGGAGAACTATCTATCATGCTACTGGAAGTCGAAAGAAAGCTGGAGTAACCATACTTGTATGAGACAAACTAGAATTTCAATTAAAGGCTGTAACAAGAGATGAAGAAGGGCATTATATAATAATCACAGGGTCTATCCACCAGGAAGAGCTAACTATTATAAATGTCTATGCGCCAAATACCCGAGCCCCCAGATATATAAAACAATTACTCATAAACATAAGCAACCTTATTGATAAGAATGTGGTCATTGCAGGGGACTTTAACACCCCACTTACAGAAATGGATAGATCATCTAGACACACAGTCAATAAAGAAACAAGGGCCCTGAATGATACATTGGATCAGATGGACTTGACAGATATATTTAGAACTCTGCATCCCAAAGCAACAGAATATACTTTCTTCTCGAGTGCACATGGAACATTCTCCAAGATAGATCATATACTGGGTCACAAAACAGCCCTTCATAAGTTTACAAGAATTGAAATTATGCCATGCATACTTTCAGACCACAATGCTATGAAGCTTGAAATCAACCACAGGAAAAAGTCTGGAAAACCTCCAAAAGCATGGAGGTTAAAGAACACCCTACTAACGAATGAGTGGGTCAACCAGGCAATTAGAGAAGAAATTCAAACATATATGGAAACAAACGAAAATGAAAATACAACAATCCAAACGCTTTGGGATGCAGCGAAGGCAGTCCTGAGAGGAAAATACATTGCAATCCAGGCCTATCTCAAGAAACAAGAAAAATCCCAAATACAAAATCTAACAGCACACCTAAAGGAAATAGAAGCAGAACAGCAAAGGCAGCCTAAACCCAGCAGAAGAAGAGAAATCATAAAGATCAGAGCAGAAATAAACAATATAGAATCTAAAAAAACTGTAGAGCAGATCAACGAAACCAAGAGTTGGTTTTTTGAAAAAATAAACAAAATTGACAAACCTCTAGCCAGGCTTCTCAAAAAGAAAAGGGAGATGACCCAAATAGATAAAATCATGAATGAAAATGGAATGATTACAACCAATCCCTCAGAGATACAAACAATTATCAGGGAATACTATGAAAAATTATATGCCAGCAAATTGGACAACCTGGAAGAAATGGACAAATTTCTAAACACCCACACTCTTCCAAAACTCAATCAGGAGGAAATAGAAAGCTTGAACAGACCCATAACCAGCGAAGAAATTGAATCGGTTATCAAAAATCTCCCAACAAATAAGAGTCCAGGACCAGATGGCTTCCCAGGGGAGTTCTACCAGACATTTAAAGCAGAGATAATACCTATCCTTCTCAAGCTATTCCAAGAAATAGAAAGGGAAGGAAAACTTCCAGACTCATTCTATGAAGCCAGTATTACTTTGATTCCTAAACCAGACAGAGACCCAGTAAAAAAAGAGAACTACAGGCCAATATCCCTGATGAATATGGATGCAAAAATTCTTAATCAGATACTAGCAAATCGAATCCAACAGCATATAAAAAGAATTATTCACCATGATCAAGTGGGATTCATTCCTGGGATGCAGGGCTGGTTCAACATTCGCAAATCGATCAACGTGATACATCACATTAACAAAAAAAAAGAGAAGAACCATATGATCCTGTCAATCGATGCAGAAAAGGCCTTTGACAAAATCCAGCACCCTTTCTTAATAAAAACCCTTGAGAAAGTCGGGATAGAAGGAACATACTTAAAGATCATAAAGGCCATTTATGAAAAGCCCACAGCTAACATCATCCTCAACGGGGAAAAACTGAGAGCTTTTTCCCTGAGATCAGGAACACGACAGGGATGCCCACTGTCACCGCTGCTGTTCAATATAGTGCTGGAAGTTCTAGCATCAGCAATCAGACAACAAAAGGAAATCAAAGGCATCAAAATTGGCAAAGATGAAGTCAAGCTTTCGCTTTTTGCAGATGACATGATATTATACATGGAAAATCCGATAGACTCCACCAAAAGTCTGCTAGAACTGATACATGAATTCAGCAAAGTTGCAGGATACAAAATCAATGTGCAGAAATCAGTTGCATTCTTATACACTAACAATGAAGCAACAGAAAGACAAATGAAGAAACTGATCCCATTCACAATTGCACCAAGAAGCATAAAATACCTAGGAATAAATCTAACCAAAGATGTAAAAGATCTGTATGCTGAAAACTATAGAAAGCTTATGCAGGTAATTGAAGAAGATATAAAGAAATGGAAAGACATTCCCTGCTCATGGATTGGAAGAATAAATATTGTCAAAATGTCAATACTACCCAAAGCTATCTACACATTCAATGCAATCCCAATCAAAATTGCACCAGCATTCTTCTCGAAACTAGAACAAGCAATCCTAAAATTCATATGGAACCACAAAAGGCCCCGAATAGCCAAAGTAATTTTGAAGAAGAAGACCAAAGCAGGAGGCATCACAATCCCAGACTTTAGCCTCTACTACAAAGCTGTCATCATCAAGACAGCATGGTATTGGCATAAAAACAGACACAAAGACCAATGGAATAGAATAGAAACCCCAGAACTAGACCCACAAACGTATGGCCAACTCATCTTTGACAAAGCAGGAAAGAACATCCAATGGAAAAAAGACAGTCTCTTTAACAAATGGTGCTGGGAGAACTGGACAGCAACGTGCAGAAGGTTGAAACTAGACCACTTTCTCACACCATTCACAAAAATAAACTCAAAATGGATAAAGGACCTGAATGTGAGACAGGAAACCATCAAAACCTTAGAGGAGAAAGCAGGAAAAGACCTCTCTGACCTCAGCCGTAGCAATCTCTTACTCGGCACATCCCCAAAGGCAAGGGAATTAAAAGCAAAAGTGAATTACTGGGACCTTATGAAGATAAAAAGCTTCTGCACAGAAAAGGAAACAACCAACAAAACTAAAAGGCAACCAACGGAATGGGAAAAGATATTTGCAAATGACACATCGGACAAAGGGCTAGTATCCAAAATGTATAAAGAGCTCATCAAACTCCACACCCGAAAAACAAAGAACCCAGTGAAGAAATGGGCAGAAAACATGAATAGACACTTCTCTAAAGAAGACATCCGGATGGCCAACAGGCACATGAAAAGATGTTCAACGTCGCTCCTTATCAGGGAAATACAAATCAAAACCACACTCAGATACCACCTCACGCCAGTCAGAGTGGCCAAAATGAAGAAATCAGGAGACTATAGATGCTGGAGAGGATGTGGAGAAACAGGAACCCTCTTGCACTGTTGGTGGGAATGCAAATTGGTGCAGCCGCTCTGGAAAGCAGTGTGGAGGTTCCTCAGAAAATTAAAAATAGACCTACCCTATGACCCAGCAATAGCACTGCTAGGAATTTATCCAAGGGATACAGGAGTCCTGATGCATAGGGGCACCTGTACCCCAATGTTTATAGCGGCACTCTCAACAATAGCCAAATTATGGAAAGAGCCTAAATGTCCATCAACTGATGAATGGATAAAGAAATTGTGGTTTATACACACAATGGAATACTACGTGGCAATGAGAAAAAATGAAATATGGCCTTTTGTAGCAACATGGATGGAACTGGAGAGTGTGATGCTAAGTGAAATAAGCCATACAGAGAAAGACAGATACCATATGGTTTCACTCTTATGTGGATCCTGAGAAACATAACAGAAACCCATGGGGGAGGGGAAGGAAAAAAAAAAAAAAAGAGGTTAGAGTGGGAGAGAGCCAAAGCATTAGAGACTGTTAAAAACTGAGAACAAACTGAGGGTTGATGGGGGGTGGGAGGGAGGGCAGGGTGGGTGATGGGTATTGAGGAGGGCACCTTTTGGGATGAGCACTGGGTGTTGTATGGAAACCAATTTGACAGTAAATTTCATATATTAAAAAAGAAAAAAAAAAAGAAAAAAAAAGTAAAAAAAAAAAAAAAGTAAAAAAAAAAAAAAAAGAAAGTAGAAATACAGACTAATATCCCTCATGAACATGGATACAAAAATTCTCAACAAGAGAGTAACAAATCAAATCCAACAGTCATTAAAAGAATTATTCACCATGATCAAGTGAAATTTATTCCTGGGATGAAGGGCCGATTCAATGTTCGCAAATCAATCAACGTGATAAACCACATTAATCAGAGATAAGAATCATATGATTATCTCAATATATGAAGAAAAAGCATTCGAAAAAATACAGAATCCATTATTGATAAAAAAAAAACTCAAAGAAGGAAATAAGGGGGCCCTGGAAGAAGATGGTGGCGTAGGAGGATGCTGGGCTCACCGCGTCCTGCTGATCACTTAGATTCCACCCACATCGGTCTAAATAACCCACAAAACCGCCAGAAGACTAGCAGAACAGACTCTCTGGAGCAAAGCATAGACAAGAGGCCCATGGAAGAGGGTAGGAAGGACAGAGAGGCAGGGCATGCTACACGGACTGGCAGGAGGGAGCCAGGGCGGTTGAGGGGCAGCCCGCCCTGCAAGGCAGAGCCCCCGAGTCTGACTTGCAAAAGCAGAGAGGAGGGACAGAGTGTGTTCTGCCAGCCAGTGGGACTTAACATCTGGAATGTTATAAGTCAACAGCTCTGCTCTGAGAGTGGGAGGGCTAGAGGACAATGGGAGGGAGAGGTGTTGCGCCCCAGAGGACAGAGCTCAGCTCAGCAGGGAACAAAGGAACTGGCCAGAGCCATCTCCCTTGCCCACCCCCCAGCCAAAATCCCAAAGGGAACCAGTTCCCATCACGGAACTTGGTTGCACTGTGCAAACATCCAATGCTGTGCTTCTGTGGATCCATTCCTCCAATGGGTCAGCTTCCCTCTCAGTGCCACTGGGCCCCGCCCACAGTGGACAACCAAAGGGAAAGCAAGCTGAGCCTGCCCCTCCAGCCCCTGTGCACCTTGTGGATCCACCCCGGCTAATACGCCAGATCCCATAGAAGCAGCAATACAAGCCTGGCAGTGTGCAAGTAGCCAAGACAGGGGCCATACCACTCCACAGTGAGTCCTGCCCCTGGGAGAGGGGAAGATAAGGTACACACCAGTCTGATTGTGGCCCCAGTTGTGGGCTGGGGCAGACATCATGTCTGACTGCAGCCCTGCCCACCAACACAAGTTACTCCAGACACCACAGAGGAAGAGCCCTGCAGTTCCGCGCCACTCCAGGGACTATCCAAAATGACGAAACGGGAGAATTCTCCTCAAAAGAAACCCCAGGAAGTAGCGACAGCTAATGAACTGACCAAAAACGATTTAAGCAATATAACAGAAAATGAATTTAAAATAATAGTCATAAAATTAATCACCGAGCTTGAAAAAAGTATAAAGGACAGCAGAGTATCTATTGCTACAGAGATCACGGGACTAAGAAACAGTCAGGAGGAGCTAAAAAATGCTATAAACAAGGTGCAAAATAAAATGGAGGCGACCACAGCTCGGTTTGAAGAGGCAGACGAGAGAATAGATGAATTAGAAGATAAAATTATGGAAAAAGAGGAAGCTGAGAAAAAGAGAGATAACAAAATACAGGAGTATGAGGGGAGAATTAGAGAACTAAGTGATACCATGAAACGCAATCATATACGTATAATAGGGATTCCAGCAGAGGGAGAAAGAGAGAAAGGTGCTGAAGGTGTACTTGAAGAAATCATAGCTGAGAACTTCTCTGATCTGGGGAAGGAAACAGGCATTGAAATCCAAGAGAGACAGAGAGCTCCCTTCAGATATAACGAGTCGATCTTCTGCATGACATATCATAGTGAAACTGGCAAAATACAAGGATAAAGAGAAAATTCTGAAAACAGCTAGGGATAAACGTGCTCTAACATATAAAGGGAGACCAATAAGAGTAGTGACAGATCTATCTACTGGAACCTGGCAGGCCAGAAAGGAATGGCAGGAGATCTTCAATGTGATGAACAGAAAAAATATGCAGCCGAGAATCCTTTATCCAGCAAGTCTGTCATTTAGAATAGAAGGAGAGATAAAGGTCTTCCCAAACAAACAAAAACTGAAGGAATTCGTCACCAATAAACCAACCCTACAAGAGATCCTAAGGGGGATCCTGTGAGACAAAGTACCAGAGACATTGCTACAAGCAGGAAACCTACAGACATCACAATGACTTTAATCCATATCTTTCTATAATAACACTGAATGTAAATGGACTAAATGTTATAACCAAAAGACATAGGGTATCATAATGGATAGAAAAATAATACCCATCTATTTGCGGTCTACAAGAGACTAATTTTAGACCTGAAGTCACCTTCAGATTGAAGGTGAGTGAATGGAGAACTATCTATCATGCTACTGGAAGTCGAAAGAAAGCTGGAGTAACCATACTTGTATGAGACAAACTAGAATTTCAATTAAAGGCTGTAACAAGAGATGAAGAAGGGCATTATATAATAATCACAGGGTCTATCCACCAGGAAGAGCTAACTATTATAAATGTCTATGCGCCAAATACCCGAGCCCCCAGATATATAAAACAATTACTCATAAACATAAGCAACCTTATTGATAAGAATGTGGTCATTGCAGGGGACTTTAACACCCCACTTACAGAAATGGATAGATCATCTAGACACACAGTCAATAAAGAAACAAGGGCCCTGAATGATACATTGGATCAGATGGACTTGACAGATATATTTAGAACTCTGCATCCCAAAGCAACAGAATATACTTTCTTCTCGAGTGCACATGGAACATTCTCCAAGATAGATCATATACTGGGTCACAAAACAGCCCTTCATAAGTTTACAAGAATTGAAATTATGCCATGCATACTTTCAGACCACAATGCTATGAAGCTTGAAATCAACCACAGGAAAAAGTCTGGAAAACCTCCAAAAGCATGGAGGTTAAAGAACACCCTACTAACGAATGAGTGGGTCAACCAGGCAATTAGAGAAGAAATTCAAACATATATGGAAACAAACGAAAATGAAAATACAACAATCCAAACGCTTTGGGATGCAGCGAAGGCAGTCCTGAGAGGAAAATACATTGCAATCCAGGCCTATCTCAAGAAACAAGAAAAATCCCAAATACAAAATCTAACAGCACACCTAAAGGAAATAGAAGCAGAACAGCAAAGGCAGCCTAAACCCAGCAGAAGAAGAGAAATCATAAAGATCAGAGCAGAAATAAACAATATAGAATCTAAAAAAACTGTAGAGCAGATCAACGAAACCAAGAGTTGGTTTTTTGAAAAAATAAACAAAATTGACAAACCTCTAGCCAGGCTTCTCAAAAAGAAAAGGGAGATGACCCAAATAGATAAAATCATGAATGAAAATGGAATGATTACAACCAATCCCTCAGAGATACAAACAATTATCAGGGAATACTATGAAAAATTATATGCCAGCAAATTGGACAACCTGGAAGAAATGGACAAATTTCTAAACACCCACACTCTTCCAAAACTCAATCAGGAGGAAATAGAAAGCTTGAACAGACCCATAACCAGCGAAGAAATTGAATCGGTTATCAAAAATCTCCCAACAAATAAGAGTCCAGGACCAGATGGCTTCCCAGGGGAGTTCTACCAGACATTTAAAGCAGAGATAATACCTATCCTTCTCAAGCTATTCCAAGAAATAGAAAGGGAAGGAAAACTTCCAGACTCATTCTATGAAGCCAGTATTACTTTGATTCCTAAACCAGACAGAGACCCAGTAAAAAAAGAGAACTACAGGCCAATATCCCTGATGAATATGGATGCAAAAATTCTTAATCAGATACTAGCAAATCGAATCCAACAGCATATAAAAAGAATTATTCACCATGATCAAGTGGGATTCATTCCTGGGATGCAGGGCTGGTTCAACATTCGCAAATCGATCAACGTGATACATCACATTAACAAAAAAAAAGAGAAGAACCATATGATCCTGTCAATCGATGCAGAAAAGGCCTTTGACAAAATCCAGCACCCTTTCTTAATAAAAACCCTTGAGAAAGTCGGGATAGAAGGAACATACTTAAAGATCATAAAGGCCATTTATGAAAAGCCCACAGCTAACATCATCCTCAACGGGGAAAAACTGAGAGCTTTTTCCCTGAGATCAGGAACACGACAGGGATGCCCACTGTCACCGCTGCTGTTCAATATAGTGCTGGAAGTTCTAGCATCAGCAATCAGACAACAAAAGGAAATCAAAGGCATCAAAATTGGCAAAGATGAAGTCAAGCTTTCGCTTTTTGCAGATGACATGATATTATACATGGAAAATCCGATAGACTCCACCAAAAGTCTGCTAGAACTGATACATGAATTCAGCAAAGTTGCAGGATACAAAATCAATGTGCAGAAATCAGTTGCATTCTTATACACTAACAATGAAGCAACAGAAAGACAAATGAAGAAACTGATCCCATTCACAATTGCACCAAGAAGCATAAAATACCTAGGAATAAATCTAACCAAAGATGTAAAAGATCTGTATGCTGAAAACTATAGAAAGCTTATGCAGGTAATTGAAGAAGATATAAAGAAATGGAAAGACATTCCCTGCTCATGGATTGGAAGAATAAATATTGTCAAAATGTCAATACTACCCAAAGCTATCTACACATTCAATGCAATCCCAATCAAAATTGCACCAGCATTCTTCTCGAAACTAGAACAAGCAATCCTAAAATTCATATGGAACCACAAAAGGCCCCGAATAGCCAAAGTAATTTTGAAGAAGAAGACCAAAGCAGGAGGCATCACAATCCCAGACTTTAGCCTCTACTACAAAGCTGTCATCATCAAGACAGCATGGTATTGGCATAAAAACAGACACAAAGACCAATGGAATAGAATAGAAACCCCAGAACTAGACCCACAAACGTATGGCCAACTCATCTTTGACAAAGCAGGAAAGAACATCCAATGGAAAAAAGACAGTCTCTTTAACAAATGGTGCTGGGAGAACTGGACAGCAACGTGCAGAAGGTTGAAACTAGACCACTTTCTCACACCATTCACAAAAATAAACTCAAAATGGATAAAGGACCTGAATGTGAGACAGGAAACCATCAAAACCTTAGAGGAGAAAGCAGGAAAAGACCTCTCTGACCTCAGCCGTAGCAATCTCTTACTCGGCACATCCCCAAAGGCAAGGGAATTAAAAGCAAAAGTGAATTACTGGGACCTTATGAAGATAAAAAGCTTCTGCACAGAAAAGGAAACAACCAACAAAACTAAAAGGCAACCAACGGAATGGGAAAAGATATTTGCAAATGACACATCGGACAAAGGGCTAGTATCCAAAATGTATAAAGAGCTCATCAAACTCCACACCCGAAAAACAAAGAACCCAGTGAAGAAATGGGCAGAAAACATGAATAGACACTTCTCTAAAGAAGACATCCGGATGGCCAACAGGCACATGAAAAGATGTTCAACGTCGCTCCTTATCAGGGAAATACAAATCAAAACCACACTCAGATACCACCTCACGCCAGTCAGAGTGGCCAAAATGAAGAAATCAGGAGACTATAGATGCTGGAGAGGATGTGGAGAAACAGGAACCCTCTTGCACTGTTGGTGGGAATGCAAATTGGTGCAGCCGCTCTGGAAAGCAGTGTGGAGGTTCCTCAGAAAATTAAAAATAGACCTACCCTATGACCCAGCAATAGCACTGCTAGGAATTTATCCAAGGGATACAGGAGTCCTGATGCATAGGGGCACCTGTACCCCAATGTTTATAGCGGCACTCTCAACAATAGCCAAATTATGGAAAGAGCCTAAATGTCCATCAACTGATGAATGGATAAAGAAATTGTGGTTTATACACACAATGGAATACTACGTGGCAATGAGAAAAAATGAAATATGGCCTTTTGTAGCAACATGGATGGAACTGGAGAGTGTGATGCTAAGTGAAATAAGCCATACAGAGAAAGACAGATACCATATGGTTTCACTCTTATGTGGATCCTGAGAAACATAACAGAAACCCATGGGGGAGGGGAAGGAAAAAAAAAAAAAAAGAGGTTAGAGTGGGAGAGAGCCAAAGCATTAGAGACTGTTAAAAACTGAGAACAAACTGAGGGTTGATGGGGGGTGGGAGGGAGGGCAGGGTGGGTGATGGGTATTGAGGAGGGCACCTTTTGGGATGAGCACTGGGTGTTGTATGGAAACCAATTTGACAGTAAATTTCATATATTAAAAAAGAAAAAAAAAAAGAAAAAAAAAGTAAAAAAAAAAAAAAAGTAAAAAAAAAAAAAAAAGAAAGTAGAAATACAGACTAATATCCCTCATGAACATGGATACAAAAATTCTCAACAAGAGAGTAACAAATCAAATCCAACAGTCATTAAAAGAATTATTCACCATGATCAAGTGAAATTTATTCCTGGGATGAAGGGCCGATTCAATGTTCGCAAATCAATCAACGTGATAAACCACATTAATCAGAGATAAGAATCATATGATTATCTCAATATATGAAGAAAAAGCATTCGAAAAAATACAGAATCCATTATTGATAAAAAAAAAAACTCAAAGAAGGAAATAAGGGGGCCCTGGAAGAAGATGGTGGCGTAGGAGGATGCTGGGCTCACCGCGTCCTGCTGATCACTTAGATTCCACCCACATCGGTCTAAATAACCCACAAAACCGCCAGAAGACTAGCAGAACAGACTCTCTGGAGCAAAGCATAGACAAGAGGCCCATGGAAGAGGGTAGGAAGGACAGAGAGGCAGGGCATGCTACACGGACTGGCAGGAGGGAGCCAGGGCGGTTGAGGGGCAGCCCGCCCTGCAAGGCAGAGCCCCCGAGTCTGACTTGCAAAAGCAGAGAGGAGGGACAGAGTGTGTTCTGCCAGCCAGTGGGACTTAACATCTGGAATGTTATAAGTCAACAGCTCTGCTCTGAGAGTGGGAGGGCTAGAGGACAATGGGAGGGAGAGGTGTTGCGCCCCAGAGGACAGAGCTCAGCTCAGCAGGGAACAAAGGAACTGGCCAGAGCCATCTCCCTTGCCCACCCCCCAGCCAAAATCCCAAAGGGAACCAGTTCCCATCACGGAACTTGGTTGCACTGTGCAAACATCCAATGCTGTGCTTCTGTGGATCCATTCCTCCAATGGGTCAGCTTCCCTCTCAGTGCCACTGGGCCCCGCCCACAGTGGACAACCAAAGGGAAAGCAAGCTGAGCCTGCCCCTCCAGCCCCTGTGCACCTTGTGGATCCACCCCGGCTAATACGCCAGATCCCATAGAAGCAGCAATACAAGCCTGGCAGTGTGCAAGTAGCCAAGACAGGGGCCATACCACTCCACAGTGAGTCCTGCCCCTGGGAGAGGGGAAGATAAGGTACACACCAGTCTGATTGTGGCCCCAGTTGTGGGCTGGGGCAGACATCATGTCTGACTGCAGCCCTGCCCACCAACACAAGTTACTCCAGACACCACAGAGGAAGAGCCCTGCAGTTCCGCGCCACTCCAGGGACTATCCAAAATGACGAAACGGGAGAATTCTCCTCAAAAGAAACCCCAGGAAGTAGCGACAGCTAATGAACTGACCAAAAACGATTTAAGCAATATAACAGAAAATGAATTTAAAATAATAGTCATAAAATTAATCACCGAGCTTGAAAAAAGTATAAAGGACAGCAGAGTATCTATTGCTACAGAGATCACGGGACTAAGAAACAGTCAGGAGGAGCTAAAAAATGCTATAAACAAGGTGCAAAATAAAATGGAGGCGACCACAGCTCGGTTTGAAGAGGCAGACGAGAGAATAGATGAATTAGAAGATAAAATTATGGAAAAAGAGGAAGCTGAGAAAAAGAGAGATAACAAAATACAGGAGTATGAGGGGAGAATTAGAGAACTAAGTGATACCATGAAACGCAATCATATACGTATAATAGGGATTCCAGCAGAGGGAGAAAGAGAGAAAGGTGCTGAAGGTGTACTTGAAGAAATCATAGCTGAGAACTTCTCTGATCTGGGGAAGGAAACAGGCATTGAAATCCAAGAGAGACAGAGAGCTCCCTTCAGATATAACGAGTCGATCTTCTGCATGACATATCATAGTGAAACTGGCAAAATACAAGGATAAAGAGAAAATTCTGAAAACAGCTAGGGATAAACGTGCTCTAACATATAAAGGGAGACCAATAAGAGTAGTGACAGATCTATCTACTGGAACCTGGCAGGCCAGAAAGGAATGGCAGGAGATCTTCAATGTGATGAACAGAAAAAATATGCAGCCGAGAATCCTTTATCCAGCAAGTCTGTCATTTAGAATAGAAGGAGAGATAAAGGTCTTCCCAAACAAACAAAAACTGAAGGAATTCGTCACCAATAAACCAACCCTACAAGAGATCCTAAGGGGGATCCTGTGAGACAAAGTACCAGAGACATTGCTACAAGCAGGAAACCTACAGACATCACAATGACTTTAATCCATATCTTTCTATAATAACACTGAATGTAAATGGACTAAATGTTATAACCAAAAGACATAGGGTATCATAATGGATAGAAAAATAATACCCATCTATTTGCGGTCTACAAGAGACTAATTTTAGACCTGAAGTCACCTTCAGATTGAAGGTGAGTGAATGGAGAACTATCTATCATGCTACTGGAAGTCGAAAGAAAGCTGGAGTAACCATACTTGTATGAGACAAACTAGAATTTCAATTAAAGGCTGTAACAAGAGATGAAGAAGGGCATTATATAATAATCACAGGGTCTATCCACCAGGAAGAGCTAACTATTATAAATGTCTATGCGCCAAATACCCGAGCCCCCAGATATATAAAACAATTACTCATAAACATAAGCAACCTTATTGATAAGAATGTGGTCATTGCAGGGGACTTTAACACCCCACTTACAGAAATGGATAGATCATCTAGACACACAGTCAATAAAGAAACAAGGGCCCTGAATGATACATTGGATCAGATGGACTTGACAGATATATTTAGAACTCTGCATCCCAAAGCAACAGAATATACTTTCTTCTCGAGTGCACATGGAACATTCTCCAAGATAGATCATATACTGGGTCACAAAACAGCCCTTCATAAGTTTACAAGAATTGAAATTATGCCATGCATACTTTCAGACCACAATGCTATGAAGCTTGAAATCAACCACAGGAAAAAGTCTGGAAAACCTCCAAAAGCATGGAGGTTAAAGAACACCCTACTAACGAATGAGTGGGTCAACCAGGCAATTAGAGAAGAAATTCAAACATATATGGAAACAAACGAAAATGAAAATACAACAATCCAAACGCTTTGGGATGCAGCGAAGGCAGTCCTGAGAGGAAAATACATTGCAATCCAGGCCTATCTCAAGAAACAAGAAAAATCCCAAATACAAAATCTAACAGCACACCTAAAGGAAATAGAAGCAGAACAGCAAAGGCAGCCTAAACCCAGCAGAAGAAGAGAAATCATAAAGATCAGAGCAGAAATAAACAATATAGAATCTAAAAAAACTGTAGAGCAGATCAACGAAACCAAGAGTTGGTTTTTTGAAAAAATAAACAAAATTGACAAACCTCTAGCCAGGCTTCTCAAAAAGAAAAGGGAGATGACCCAAATAGATAAAATCATGAATGAAAATGGAATGATTACAACCAATCCCTCAGAGATACAAACAATTATCAGGGAATACTATGAAAAATTATATGCCAGCAAATTGGACAACCTGGAAGAAATGGACAAATTTCTAAACACCCACACTCTTCCAAAACTCAATCAGGAGGAAATAGAAAGCTTGAACAGACCCATAACCAGCGAAGAAATTGAATCGGTTATCAAAAATCTCCCAACAAATAAGAGTCCAGGACCAGATGGCTTCCCAGGGGAGTTCTACCAGACATTTAAAGCAGAGATAATACCTATCCTTCTCAAGCTATTCCAAGAAATAGAAAGGGAAGGAAAACTTCCAGACTCATTCTATGAAGCCAGTATTACTTTGATTCCTAAACCAGACAGAGACCCAGTAAAAAAAGAGAACTACAGGCCAATATCCCTGATGAATATGGATGCAAAAATTCTTAATCAGATACTAGCAAATCGAATCCAACAGCATATAAAAAGAATTATTCACCATGATCAAGTGGGATTCATTCCTGGGATGCAGGGCTGGTTCAACATTCGCAAATCGATCAACGTGATACATCACATTAACAAAAAAAAAGAGAAGAACCATATGATCCTGTCAATCGATGCAGAAAAGGCCTTTGACAAAATCCAGCACCCTTTCTTAATAAAAACCCTTGAGAAAGTCGGGATAGAAGGAACATACTTAAAGATCATAAAGGCCATTTATGAAAAGCCCACAGCTAACATCATCCTCAACGGGGAAAAACTGAGAGCTTTTTCCCTGAGATCAGGAACACGACAGGGATGCCCACTGTCACCGCTGCTGTTCAATATAGTGCTGGAAGTTCTAGCATCAGCAATCAGACAACAAAAGGAAATCAAAGGCATCAAAATTGGCAAAGATGAAGTCAAGCTTTCGCTTTTTGCAGATGACATGATATTATACATGGAAAATCCGATAGACTCCACCAAAAGTCTGCTAGAACTGATACATGAATTCAGCAAAGTTGCAGGATACAAAATCAATGTGCAGAAATCAGTTGCATTCTTATACACTAACAATGAAGCAACAGAAAGACAAATGAAGAAACTGATCCCATTCACAATTGCACCAAGAAGCATAAAATACCTAGGAATAAATCTAACCAAAGATGTAAAAGATCTGTATGCTGAAAACTATAGAAAGCTTATGCAGGTAATTGAAGAAGATATAAAGAAATGGAAAGACATTCCCTGCTCATGGATTGGAAGAATAAATATTGTCAAAATGTCAATACTACCCAAAGCTATCTACACATTCAATGCAATCCCAATCAAAATTGCACCAGCATTCTTCTCGAAACTAGAACAAGCAATCCTAAAATTCATATGGAACCACAAAAGGCCCCGAATAGCCAAAGTAATTTTGAAGAAGAAGACCAAAGCAGGAGGCATCACAATCCCAGACTTTAGCCTCTACTACAAAGCTGTCATCATCAAGACAGCATGGTATTGGCATAAAAACAGACACAAAGACCAATGGAATAGAATAGAAACCCCAGAACTAGACCCACAAACGTATGGCCAACTCATCTTTGACAAAGCAGGAAAGAACATCCAATGGAAAAAAGACAGTCTCTTTAACAAATGGTGCTGGGAGAACTGGACAGCAACGTGCAGAAGGTTGAAACTAGACCACTTTCTCACACCATTCACAAAAATAAACTCAAAATGGATAAAGGACCTGAATGTGAGACAGGAAACCATCAAAACCTTAGAGGAGAAAGCAGGAAAAGACCTCTCTGACCTCAGCCGTAGCAATCTCTTACTCGGCACATCCCCAAAGGCAAGGGAATTAAAAGCAAAAGTGAATTACTGGGACCTTATGAAGATAAAAAGCTTCTGCACAGAAAAGGAAACAACCAACAAAACTAAAAGGCAACCAACGGAATGGGAAAAGATATTTGCAAATGACACATCGGACAAAGGGCTAGTATCCAAAATGTATAAAGAGCTCATCAAACTCCACACCCGAAAAACAAAGAACCCAGTGAAGAAATGGGCAGAAAACATGAATAGACACTTCTCTAAAGAAGACATCCGGATGGCCAACAGGCACATGAAAAGATGTTCAACGTCGCTCCTTATCAGGGAAATACAAATCAAAACCACACTCAGATACCACCTCACGCCAGTCAGAGTGGCCAAAATGAAGAAATCAGGAGACTATAGATGCTGGAGAGGATGTGGAGAAACAGGAACCCTCTTGCACTGTTGGTGGGAATGCAAATTGGTGCAGCCGCTCTGGAAAGCAGTGTGGAGGTTCCTCAGAAAATTAAAAATAGACCTACCCTATGACCCAGCAATAGCACTGCTAGGAATTTATCCAAGGGATACAGGAGTCCTGATGCATAGGGGCACCTGTACCCCAATGTTTATAGCGGCACTCTCAACAATAGCCAAATTATGGAAAGAGCCTAAATGTCCATCAACTGATGAATGGATAAAGAAATTGTGGTTTATACACACAATGGAATACTACGTGGCAATGAGAAAAAATGAAATATGGCCTTTTGTAGCAACATGGATGGAACTGGAGAGTGTGATGCTAAGTGAAATAAGCCATACAGAGAAAGACAGATACCATATGGTTTCACTCTTATGTGGATCCTGAGAAACATAACAGAAACCCATGGGGGAGGGGAAGGAAAAAAAAAAAAAAAGAGGTTAGAGTGGGAGAGAGCCAAAGCATTAGAGACTGTTAAAAACTGAGAACAAACTGAGGGTTGATGGGGGGTGGGAGGGAGGGCAGGGTGGGTGATGGGTATTGAGGAGGGCACCTTTTGGGATGAGCACTGGGTGTTGTATGGAAACCAATTTGACAGTAAATTTCATATATTAAAAAAGAAAAAAAAAAAGAAAAAAAAAAAAAAAAAAAAGTAAAAAAAAAAAAAAAAGAAAGTAGAAATACAGACTAATATCCCTCATGAACATGGATACAAAAATTCTCAACAAGAGAGTAACAAATCAAATCCAACAGTCATTAAAAGAATTATTCACCATGATCAAGTGAAATTTATTCCTGGGATGAAGGGCCGATTCAATGTTCGCAAATCAATCAACGTGATAAACCACATTAATCAGAGATAAGAATCATATGATTATCTCAATATATGAAGAAAAAGCATTCGAAAAAATACAGAATCCATTATTGATAAAAAAAAAAACTCAAAGAAGGAAATAAGGGGGCCCTGGAAGAAGATGGTGGCGTAGGAGGATGCTGGGCTCACCGCGTCCTGCTGATCACTTAGATTCCACCCACATCGGTCTAAATAACCCACAAAACCGCCAGAAGACTAGCAGAACAGACTCTCTGGAGCAAAGCATAGACAAGAGGCCCATGGAAGAGGGTAGGAAGGACAGAGAGGCAGGGCATGCTACACGGACTGGCAGGAGGGAGCCAGGGCGGTTGAGGGGCAGCCCGCCCTGCAAGGCAGAGCCCCCGAGTCTGACTTGCAAAAGCAGAGAGGAGGGACAGAGTGTGTTCTGCCAGCCAGTGGGACTTAACATCTGGAATGTTATAAGTCAACAGCTCTGCTCTGAGAGTGGGAGGGCTAGAGGACAATGGGAGGGAGAGGTGTTGCGCCCCAGAGGACAGAGCTCAGCTCAGCAGGGAACAAAGGAACTGGCCAGAGCCATCTCCCTTGCCCACCCCCCAGCCAAAATCCCAAAGGGAACCAGTTCCCATCACGGAACTTGGTTGCACTGTGCAAACATCCAATGCTGTGCTTCTGTGGATCCATTCCTCCAATGGGTCAGCTTCCCTCTCAGTGCCACTGGGCCCCGCCCACAGTGGACAACCAAAGGGAAAGCAAGCTGAGCCTGCCCCTCCAGCCCCTGTGCACCTTGTGGATCCACCCCGGCTAATACGCCAGATCCCATAGAAGCAGCAATACAAGCCTGGCAGTGTGCAAGTAGCCAAGACAGGGGCCATACCACTCCACAGTGAGTCCTGCCCCTGGGAGAGGGGAAGATAAGGTACACACCAGTCTGATTGTGGCCCCAGTTGTGGGCTGGGGCAGACATCATGTCTGACTGCAGCCCTGCCCACCAACACAAGTTACTCCAGACACCACAGAGGAAGAGCCCTGCAGTTCCGCGCCACTCCAGGGACTATCCAAAATGACGAAACGGGAGAATTCTCCTCAAAAGAAACCCCAGGAAGTAGCGACAGCTAATGAACTGACCAAAAACGATTTAAGCAATATAACAGAAAATGAATTTAAAATAATAGTCATAAAATTAATCACCGAGCTTGAAAAAAGTATAAAGGACAGCAGAGTATCTATTGCTACAGAGATCACGGGACTAAGAAACAGTCAGGAGGAGCTAAAAAATGCTATAAACAAGGTGCAAAATAAAATGGAGGCGACCACAGCTCGGTTTGAAGAGGCAGACGAGAGAATAGATGAATTAGAAGATAAAATTATGGAAAAAGAGGAAGCTGAGAAAAAGAGAGATAACAAAATACAGGAGTATGAGGGGAGAATTAGAGAACTAAGTGATACCATGAAACGCAATCATATACGTATAATAGGGATTCCAGCAGAGGGAGAAAGAGAGAAAGGTGCTGAAGGTGTACTTGAAGAAATCATAGCTGAGAACTTCTCTGATCTGGGGAAGGAAACAGGCATTGAAATCCAAGAGAGACAGAGAGCTCCCTTCAGATATAACGAGTCGATCTTCTGCATGACATATCATAGTGAAACTGGCAAAATACAAGGATAAAGAGAAAATTCTGAAAACAGCTAGGGATAAACGTGCTCTAACATATAAAGGGAGACCAATAAGAGTAGTGACAGATCTATCTACTGGAACCTGGCAGGCCAGAAAGGAATGGCAGGAGATCTTCAATGTGATGAACAGAAAAAATATGCAGCCGAGAATCCTTTATCCAGCAAGTCTGTCATTTAGAATAGAAGGAGAGATAAAGGTCTTCCCAAACAAACAAAAACTGAAGGAATTCGTCACCAATAAACCAACCCTACAAGAGATCCTAAGGGGGATCCTGTGAGACAAAGTACCAGAGACATTGCTACAAGCAGGAAACCTACAGACATCACAATGACTTTAATCCATATCTTTCTATAATAACACTGAATGTAAATGGACTAAATGTTATAACCAAAAGACATAGGGTATCATAATGGATAGAAAAATAATACCCATCTATTTGCGGTCTACAAGAGACTAATTTTAGACCTGAAGTCACCTTCAGATTGAAGGTGAGTGAATGGAGAACTATCTATCATGCTACTGGAAGTCGAAAGAAAGCTGGAGTAACCATACTTGTATGAGACAAACTAGAATTTCAATTAAAGGCTGTAACAAGAGATGAAGAAGGGCATTATATAATAATCACAGGGTCTATCCACCAGGAAGAGCTAACTATTATAAATGTCTATGCGCCAAATACCCGAGCCCCCAGATATATAAAACAATTACTCATAAACATAAGCAACCTTATTGATAAGAATGTGGTCATTGCAGGGGACTTTAACACCCCACTTACAGAAATGGATAGATCATCTAGACACACAGTCAATAAAGAAACAAGGGCCCTGAATGATACATTGGATCAGATGGACTTGACAGATATATTTAGAACTCTGCATCCCAAAGCAACAGAATATACTTTCTTCTCGAGTGCACATGGAACATTCTCCAAGATAGATCATATACTGGGTCACAAAACAGCCCTTCATAAGTTTACAAGAATTGAAATTATGCCATGCATACTTTCAGACCACAATGCTATGAAGCTTGAAATCAACCACAGGAAAAAGTCTGGAAAACCTCCAAAAGCATGGAGGTTAAAGAACACCCTACTAACGAATGAGTGGGTCAACCAGGCAATTAGAGAAGAAATTCAAACATATATGGAAACAAACGAAAATGAAAATACAACAATCCAAACGCTTTGGGATGCAGCGAAGGCAGTCCTGAGAGGAAAATACATTGCAATCCAGGCCTATCTCAAGAAACAAGAAAAATCCCAAATACAAAATCTAACAGCACACCTAAAGGAAATAGAAGCAGAACAGCAAAGGCAGCCTAAACCCAGCAGAAGAAGAGAAATCATAAAGATCAGAGCAGAAATAAACAATATAGAATCTAAAAAAACTGTAGAGCAGATCAACGAAACCAAGAGTTGGTTTTTTGAAAAAATAAACAAAATTGACAAACCTCTAGCCAGGCTTCTCAAAAAGAAAAGGGAGATGACCCAAATAGATAAAATCATGAATGAAAATGGAATGATTACAACCAATCCCTCAGAGATACAAACAATTATCAGGGAATACTATGAAAAATTATATGCCAGCAAATTGGACAACCTGGAAGAAATGGACAAATTTCTAAACACCCACACTCTTCCAAAACTCAATCAGGAGGAAATAGAAAGCTTGAACAGACCCATAACCAGCGAAGAAATTGAATCGGTTATCAAAAATCTCCCAACAAATAAGAGTCCAGGACCAGATGGCTTCCCAGGGGAGTTCTACCAGACATTTAAAGCAGAGATAATACCTATCCTTCTCAAGCTATTCCAAGAAATAGAAAGGGAAGGAAAACTTCCAGACTCATTCTATGAAGCCAGTATTACTTTGATTCCTAAACCAGACAGAGACCCAGTAAAAAAAGAGAACTACAGGCCAATATCCCTGATGAATATGGATGCAAAAATTCTTAATCAGATACTAGCAAATCGAATCCAACAGCATATAAAAAGAATTATTCACCATGATCAAGTGGGATTCATTCCTGGGATGCAGGGCTGGTTCAACATTCGCAAATCGATCAACGTGATACATCACATTAACAAAAAAAGAGAGAAGAACCATATGATCCTGTCAATCGATGCAGAAAAGGCCTTTGACAAAATCCAGCACCCTTTCTTAATAAAAACCCTTGAGAAAGTCGGGATAGAAGGAACATACTTAAAGATCATAAAGGCCATTTATGAAAAGCCCACAGCTAACATCATCCTCAACGGGGAAAAACTGAGAGCTTTTTCCCTGAGATCAGGAACACGACAGGGATGCCCACTGTCACCGCTGCTGTTCAATATAGTGCTGGAAGTTCTAGCATCAGCAATCAGACAACAAAAGGAAATCAAAGGCATCAAAATTGGCAAAGATGAAGTCAAGCTTTCGCTTTTTGCAGATGACATGATATTATACATGGAAAATCCGATAGACTCCACCAAAAGTCTGCTAGAACTGATACATGAATTCAGCAAAGTTGCAGGATACAAAATCAATGTGCAGAAATCAGTTGCATTCTTATACACTAACAATGAAGCAACAGAAAGACAAATGAAGAAACTGATCCCATTCACAATTGCACCAAGAAGCATAAAATACCTAGGAATAAATCTAACCAAAGATGTAAAAGATCTGTATGCTGAAAACTATAGAAAGCTTATGCAGGTAATTGAAGAAGATATAAAGAAATGGAAAGACATTCCCTGCTCATGGATTGGAAGAATAAATATTGTCAAAATGTCAATACTACCCAAAGCTATCTACACATTCAATGCAATCCCAATCAAAATTGCACCAGCATTCTTCTCGAAACTAGAACAAGCAATCCTAAAATTCATATGGAACCACAAAAGGCCCCGAATAGCCAAAGTAATTTTGAAGAAGAAGACCAAAGCAGGAGGCATCACAATCCCAGACTTTAGCCTCTACTACAAAGCTGTCATCATCAAGACAGCATGGTATTGGCATAAAAACAGACACAAAGACCAATGGAATAGAATAGAAACCCCAGAACTAGACCCACAAACGTATGGCCAACTCATCTTTGACAAAGCAGGAAAGAACATCCAATGGAAAAAAGACAGTCTCTTTAACAAATGGTGCTGGGAGAACTGGACAGCAACGTGCAGAAGGTTGAAACTAGACCACTTTCTCACACCATTCACAAAAATAAACTCAAAATGGATAAAGGACCTGAATGTGAGACAGGAAACCATCAAAACCTTAGAGGAGAAAGCAGGAAAAGACCTCTCTGACCTCAGCCGTAGCAATCTCTTACTCGGCACATCCCCAAAGGCAAGGGAATTAAAAGCAAAAGTGAATTACTGGGACCTTATGAAGATAAAAAGCTTCTGCACAGAAAAGGAAACAACCAACAAAACTAAAAGGCAACCAACGGAATGGGAAAAGATATTTGCAAATGACACATCGGACAAAGGGCTAGTATCCAAAATCTATAAAGAGCTCATCAAACTCCACACCCGAAAAACAAAGAACCCAGTGAAGAAATGGGCAGAAAACATGAATAGACACTTCTCTAAAGAAGACATCCGGATGGCCAACAGGCACATGAAAAGATGTTCAACGTCGCTCCTTATCAGGGAAATACAAATCAAAACCACACTCAGATACCACCTCACGCCAGTCAGAGTGGCCAAAATGAAGAAATCAGGAGACTATAGATGCTGGAGAGGATGTGGAGAAACAGGAACCCTCTTGCACTGTTGGTGGGAATGCAAATTGGTGCAGCCGCTCTGGAAAGCAGTGTGGAGGTTCCTCAGAAAATTAAAAATAGACCTACCCTATGACCCAGCAATAGCACTGCTAGGAATTTATCCAAGGGATACAGGAGTCCTGATGCATAGGGGCACCTGTACCCCAATGTTTATAGCGGCACTCTCAACAATAGCCAAATTATGGAAAGAGCCTAAATGTCCATCAACTGATGAATGGATAAAGAAATTGTGGTTTATACACACAATGGAATACTACGTGGCAATGAGAAAAAATGAAATATGGCCTTTTGTAGCAACATGGATGGAACTGGAGAGTGTGATGCTAAGTGAAATAAGCCATACAGAGAAAGACAGATACCATATGGTTTCACTCTTATGTGGATCCTGAGAAACATAACAGAAACCCATGGGGGAGGGGAAGGAAAAAAAAAAAAAAAGAGGTTAGAGTGGGAGAGAGCCAAAGCATTAGAGACTGTTAAAAACTGAGAACAAACTGAGGGTTGATGGGGGGTGGGAGGGAGGGCAGGGTGGGTGATGGGTATTGAGGAGGGCACCTTTTGGGATGAGCACTGGGTGTTGTATGGAAACCAATTTGACAGTAAATTTCATATATTAAAAAAGAAAAAAAAAAAGAAAAAAAAAGTAAAAAAAAAAAAAAAGTAAAAAAAAAAAAAAAAGAAAGTAGAAATACAGACTAATATCCCTCATGAACATGGATACAAAAATTCTCAACAAGAGAGTAACAAATCAAATCCAACAGTCATTAAAAGAATTATTCACCATGATCAAGTGAAATTTATTCCTGGGATGAAGGGCCGATTCAATGTTCGCAAATCAATCAACGTGATAAACCACATTAATCAGAGATAAGAATCATATGATTATCTCAATATATGAAGAAAAAGCATTCGAAAAAATACAGAATCCATTATTGATAAAAAAAAAACTCAAAGAAGGAAATAAGGGGGCCCTGGAAGAAGATGGTGGCGTAGGAGGATGCTGGGCTCACCGCGTCCTGCTGATCACTTAGATTCCACCCACATCGGTCTAAATAACCCACAAAACCGCCAGAAGACTAGCAGAACAGACTCTCTGGAGCAAAGCATAGACAAGAGGCCCATGGAAGAGGGTAGGAAGGACAGAGAGGCAGGGCATGCTACACGGACTGGCAGGAGGGAGCCAGGGCGGTTGAGGGGCAGCCCGCCCTGCAAGGCAGAGCCCCCGAGTCTGACTTGCAAAAGCAGAGAGGAGGGACAGAGTGTGTTCTGCCAGCCAGTGGGACTTAACATCTGGAATGTTATAAGTCAACAGCTCTGCTCTGAGAGTGGGAGGGCTAGAGGACAATGGGAGGGAGAGGTGTTGCGCCCCAGAGGACAGAGCTCAGCTCAGCAGGGAACAAAGGAACTGGCCAGAGCCATCTCCCTTGCCCACCCCCCAGCCAAAATCCCAAAGGGAACCAGTTCCCATCACGGAACTTGGTTGCACTGTGCAAACATCCAATGCTGTGCTTCTGTGGATCCATTCCTCCAATGGGTCAGCTTCCCTCTCAGTGCCACTGGGCCCCGCCCACAGTGGACAACCAAAGGGAAAGCAAGCTGAGCCTGCCCCTCCAGCCCCTGTGCACCTTGTGGATCCACCCCGGCTAATACGCCAGATCCCATAGAAGCAGCAATACAAGCCTGGCAGTGTGCAAGTAGCCAAGACAGGGGCCATACCACTCCACAGTGAGTCCTGCCCCTGGGAGAGGGGAAGATAAGGTACACACCAGTCTGATTGTGGCCCCAGTTGTGGGCTGGGGCAGACATCATGTCTGACTGCAGCCCTGCCCACCAACACAAGTTACTCCAGACACCACAGAGGAAGAGCCCTGCAGTTCCGCGCCACTCCAGGGACTATCCAAAATGACGAAACGGGAGAATTCTCCTCAAAAGAAACCCCAGGAAGTAGCGACAGCTAATGAACTGACCAAAAACGATTTAAGCAATATAACAGAAAATGAATTTAAAATAATAGTCATAAAATTAATCACCGAGCTTGAAAAAAGTATAAAGGACAGCAGAGTATCTATTGCTACAGAGATCACGGGACTAAGAAACAGTCAGGAGGAGCTAAAAAATGCTATAAACAAGGTGCAAAATAAAATGGAGGCGACCACAGCTCGGTTTGAAGAGGCAGACGAGAGAATAGATGAATTAGAAGATAAAATTATGGAAAAAGAGGAAGCTGAGAAAAAGAGAGATAACAAAATACAGGAGTATGAGGGGAGAATTAGAGAACTAAGTGATACCATGAAACGCAATCATATACGTATAATAGGGATTCCAGCAGAGGGAGAAAGAGAGAAAGGTGCTGAAGGTGTACTTGAAGAAATCATAGCTGAGAACTTCTCTGATCTGGGGAAGGAAACAGGCATTGAAATCCAAGAGAGACAGAGAGCTCCCTTCAGATATAACGAGTCGATCTTCTGCATGACATATCATAGTGAAACTGGCAAAATACAAGGATAAAGAGAAAATTCTGAAAACAGCTAGGGATAAACGTGCTCTAACATATAAAGGGAGACCAATAAGAGTAGTGACAGATCTATCTACTGGAACCTGGCAGGCCAGAAAGGAATGGCAGGAGATCTTCAATGTGATGAACAGAAAAAATATGCAGCCGAGAATCCTTTATCCAGCAAGTCTGTCATTTAGAATAGAAGGAGAGATAAAGGTCTTCCCAAACAAACAAAAACTGAAGGAATTCGTCACCAATAAACCAACCCTACAAGAGATCCTAAGGGGGATCCTGTGAGACAAAGTACCAGAGACATTGCTACAAGCAGGAAACCTACAGACATCACAATGACTTTAATCCATATCTTTCTATAATAACACTGAATGTAAATGGACTAAATGTTATAACCAAAAGACATAGGGTATCATAATGGATAGAAAAATAATACCCATCTATTTGCGGTCTACAAGAGACTAATTTTAGACCTGAAGTCACCTTCAGATTGAAGGTGAGTGAATGGAGAACTATCTATCATGCTACTGGAAGTCGAAAGAAAGCTGGAGTAACCATACTTGTATGAGACAAACTAGAATTTCAATTAAAGGCTGTAACAAGAGATGAAGAAGGGCATTATATAATAATCACAGGGTCTATCCACCAGGAAGAGCTAACTATTATAAATGTCTATGCGCCAAATACCCGAGCCCCCAGATATATAAAACAATTACTCATAAACATAAGCAACCTTATTGATAAGAATGTGGTCATTGCAGGGGACTTTAACACCCCACTTACAGAAATGGATAGATCATCTAGACACACAGTCAATAAAGAAACAAGGGCCCTGAATGATACATTGGATCAGATGGACTTGACAGATATATTTAGAACTCTGCATCCCAAAGCAACAGAATATACTTTCTTCTCGAGTGCACATGGAACATTCTCCAAGATAGATCATATACTGGGTCACAAAACAGCCCTTCATAAGTTTACAAGAATTGAAATTATGCCATGCATACTTTCAGACCACAATGCTATGAAGCTTGAAATCAACCACAGGAAAAAGTCTGGAAAACCTCCAAAAGCATGGAGGTTAAAGAACACCCTACTAACGAATGAGTGGGTCAACCAGGCAATTAGAGAAGAAATTCAAACATATATGGAAACAAACGAAAATGAAAATACAACAATCCAAACGCTTTGGGATGCAGCGAAGGCAGTCCTGAGAGGAAAATACATTGCAATCCAGGCCTATCTCAAGAAACAAGAAAAATCCCAAATACAAAATCTAACAGCACACCTAAAGGAAATAGAAGCAGAACAGCAAAGGCAGCCTAAACCCAGCAGAAGAAGAGAAATCATAAAGATCAGAGCAGAAATAAACAATATAGAATCTAAAAAAACTGTAGAGCAGATCAACGAAACCAAGAGTTGGTTTTTTGAAAAAATAAACAAAATTGACAAACCTCTAGCCAGGCTTCTCAAAAAGAAAAGGGAGATGACCCAAATAGATAAAATCATGAATGAAAATGGAATGATTACAACCAATCCCTCAGAGATACAAACAATTATCAGGGAATACTATGAAAAATTATATGCCAGCAAATTGGACAACCTGGAAGAAATGGACAAATTTCTAAACACCCACACTCTTCCAAAACTCAATCAGGAGGAAATAGAAAGCTTGAACAGACCCATAACCAGCGAAGAAATTGAATCGGTTATCAAAAATCTCCCAACAAATAAGAGTCCAGGACCAGATGGCTTCCCAGGGGAGTTCTACCAGACATTTAAAGCAGAGATAATACCTATCCTTCTCAAGCTATTCCAAGAAATAGAAAGGGAAGGAAAACTTCCAGACTCATTCTATGAAGCCAGTATTACTTTGATTCCTAAACCAGACAGAGACCCAGTAAAAAAAGAGAACTACAGGCCAATATCCCTGATGAATATGGATGCAAAAATTCTTAATCAGATACTAGCAAATCGAATCCAACAGCATATAAAAAGAATTATTCACCATGATCAAGTGGGATTCATTCCTGGGATGCAGGGCTGGTTCAACATTCGCAAATCGATCAACGTGATACATCACATTAACAAAAAAAGAGAGAAGAACCATATGATCCTGTCAATCGATGCAGAAAAGGCCTTTGACAAAATCCAGCACCCTTTCTTAATAAAAACCCTTGAGAAAGTCGGGATAGAAGGAACATACTTAAAGATCATAAAGGCCATTTATGAAAAGCCCACAGCTAACATCATCCTCAACGGGGAAAAACTGAGAGCTTTTTCCCTGAGATCAGGAACACGACAGGGATGCCCACTGTCACCGCTGCTGTTCAATATAGTGCTGGAAGTTCTAGCATCAGCAATCAGACAACAAAAGGAAATCAAAGGCATCAAAATTGGCAAAGATGAAGTCAAGCTTTCGCTTTTTGCAGATGACATGATATTATACATGGAAAATCCGATAGACTCCACCAAAAGTCTGCTAGAACTGATACATGAATTCAGCAAAGTTGCAGGATACAAAATCAATGTGCAGAAATCAGTTGCATTCTTATACACTAACAATGAAGCAACAGAAAGACAAATGAAGAAACTGATCCCATTCACAATTGCACCAAGAAGCATAAAATACCTAGGAATAAATCTAACCAAAGATGTAAAAGATCTGTATGCTGAAAACTATAGAAAGCTTATGCAGGTAATTGAAGAAGATATAAAGAAATGGAAAGACATTCCCTGCTCATGGATTGGAAGAATAAATATTGTCAAAATGTCAATACTACCCAAAGCTATCTACACATTCAATGCAATCCCAATCAAAATTGCACCAGCATTCTTCTCGAAACTAGAACAAGCAATCCTAAAATTCATATGGAACCACAAAAGGCCCCGAATAGCCAAAGTAATTTTGAAGAAGAAGACCAAAGCAGGAGGCATCACAATCCCAGACTTTAGCCTCTACTACAAAGCTGTCATCATCAAGACAGCATGGTATTGGCATAAAAACAGACACAAAGACCAATGGAATAGAATAGAAACCCCAGAACTAGACCCACAAACGTATGGCCAACTCATCTTTGACAAAGCAGGAAAGAACATCCAATGGAAAAAAGACAGTCTCTTTAACAAATGGTGCTGGGAGAACTGGACAGCAACGTGCAGAAGGTTGAAACTAGACCACTTTCTCACACCATTCACAAAAATAAACTCAAAATGGATAAAGGACCTGAATGTGAGACAGGAAACCATCAAAACCTTAGAGGAGAAAGCAGGAAAAGACCTCTCTGACCTCAGCCGTAGCAATCTCTTACTCGGCACATCCCCAAAGGCAAGGGAATTAAAAGCAAAAGTGAATTACTGGGACCTTATGAAGATAAAAAGCTTCTGCACAGAAAAGGAAACAACCAACAAAACTAAAAGGCAACCAACGGAATGGGAAAAGATATTTGCAAATGACACATCGGACAAAGGGCTAGTATCCAAAATGTATAAAGAGCTCATCAAACTCCACACCCGAAAAACAAAGAACCCAGTGAAGAAATGGGCAGAAAACATGAATAGACACTTCTCTAAAGAAGACATCCGGATGGCCAACAGGCACATGAAAAGATGTTCAACGTCGCTCCTTATCAGGGAAATACAAATCAAAACCACACTCAGATACCACCTCACGCCAGTCAGAGTGGCCAAAATGAAGAAATCAGGAGACTATAGATGCTGGAGAGGATGTGGAGAAACAGGAACCCTCTTGCACTGTTGGTGGGAATGCAAATTGGTGCAGCCGCTCTGGAAAGCAGTGTGGAGGTTCCTCAGAAAATTAAAAATAGACCTACCCTATGACCCAGCAATAGCACTGCTAGGAATTTATCCAAGGGATACAGGAGTCCTGATGCATAGGGGCACCTGTACCCCAATGTTTATAGCGGCACTCTCAACAATAGCCAAATTATGGAAAGAGCCTAAATGTCCATCAACTGATGAATGGATAAAGAAATTGTGGTTTATACACACAATGGAATACTACGTGGCAATGAGAAAAAATGAAATATGGCCTTTTGTAGCAACATGGATGGAACTGGAGAGTGTGATGCTAAGTGAAATAAGCCATACAGAGAAAGACAGATACCATATGGTTTCACTCTTATGTGGATCCTGAGAAACATAACAGAAACCCATGGGGGAGGGGAAGGAAAAAAAAAAAAAAAGAGGTTAGAGTGGGAGAGAGCCAAAGCATTAGAGACTGTTAAAAACTGAGAACAAACTGAGGGTTGATGGGGGGTGGGAGGGAGGGCAGGGTGGGTGATGGGTATTGAGGAGGGCACCTTTTGGGATGAGCACTGGGTGTTGTATGGAAACCAATTTGACAGTAAATTTCATATATTAAAAAAGAAAAAAAAAAAGAAAAAAAAAGTAAAAAAAAAAAAAAAAGTAAAAAAAAAAAAAAAAGAAAGTAGAAATACAGACTAATATCCCTCATGAACATGGATACAAAAATTCTCAACAAGAGAGTAACAAATCAAATCCAACAGTCATTAAAAGAATTATTCACCATGATCAAGTGAAATTTATTCCTGGGATGAAGGGCCGATTCAATGTTCGCAAATCAATCAACGTGATAAACCACATTAATCAGAGATAAGAATCATATGATTATCTCAATATATGAAGAAAAAGCATTCGAAAAAATACAGAATCCATTATTGATAAAAAAAAAAACTCAAAGAAGGAAATAAGGGGGCCCTGGAAGAAGATGGTGGCGTAGGAGGATGCTGGGCTCACCGCGTCCTGCTGATCACTTAGATTCCACCCACATCGGTCTAAATAACCCACAAAACCGCCAGAAGACTAGCAGAACAGACTCTCTGGAGCAAAGCATAGACAAGAGGCCCATGGAAGAGGGTAGGAAGGACAGAGAGGCAGGGCATGCTACACGGACTGGCAGGAGGGAGCCAGGGCGGTTGAGGGGCAGCCCGCCCTGCAAGGCAGAGCCCCCGAGTCTGACTTGCAAAAGCAGAGAGGAGGGACAGAGTGTGTTCTGCCAGCCAGTGGGACTTAACATCTGGAATGTTATAAGTCAACAGCTCTGCTCTGAGAGTGGGAGGGCTAGAGGACAATGGGAGGGAGAGGTGTTGCGCCCCAGAGGACAGAGCTCAGCTCAGCAGGGAACAAAGGAACTGGCCAGAGCCATCTCCCTTGCCCACCCCCCAGCCAAAATCCCAAAGGGAACCAGTTCCCATCACGGAACTTGGTTGCACTGTGCAAACATCCAATGCTGTGCTTCTGTGGATCCATTCCTCCAATGGGTCAGCTTCCCTCTCAGTGCCACTGGGCCCCGCCCACAGTGGACAACCAAAGGGAAAGCAAGCTGAGCCTGCCCCTCCAGCCCCTGTGCACCTTGTGGATCCACCCCGGCTAATACGCCAGATCCCATAGAAGCAGCAATACAAGCCTGGCAGTGTGCAAGTAGCCAAGACAGGGGCCATACCACTCCACAGTGAGTCCTGCCCCTGGGAGAGGGGAAGATAAGGTACACACCAGTCTGATTGTGGCCCCAGTTGTGGGCTGGGGCAGACATCATGTCTGACTGCAGCCCTGCCCACCAACACAAGTTACTCCAGACACCACAGAGGAAGAGCCCTGCAGTTCCGCGCCACTCCAGGGACTATCCAAAATGACGAAACGGGAGAATTCTCCTCAAAAGAAACCCCAGGAAGTAGCGACAGCTAATGAACTGACCAAAAACGATTTAAGCAATATAACAGAAAATGAATTTAAAATAATAGTCATAAAATTAATCACCGAGCTTGAAAAAAGTATAAAGGACAGCAGAGTATCTATTGCTACAGAGATCACGGGACTAAGAAACAGTCAGGAGGAGCTAAAAAATGCTATAAACAAGGTGCAAAATAAAATGGAGGCGACCACAGCTCGGTTTGAAGAGGCAGACGAGAGAATAGATGAATTAGAAGATAAAATTATGGAAAAAGAGGAAGCTGAGAAAAAGAGAGATAACAAAATACAGGAGTATGAGGGGAGAATTAGAGAACTAAGTGATACCATGAAACGCAATCATATACGTATAATAGGGATTCCAGCAGAGGGAGAAAGAGAGAAAGGTGCTGAAGGTGTACTTGAAGAAATCATAGCTGAGAACTTCTCTGATCTGGGGAAGGAAACAGGCATTGAAATCCAAGAGAGACAGAGAGCTCCCTTCAGATATAACGAGTCGATCTTCTGCATGACATATCATAGTGAAACTGGCAAAATACAAGGATAAAGAGAAAATTCTGAAAACAGCTAGGGATAAACGTGCTCTAACATATAAAGGGAGACCAATAAGAGTAGTGACAGATCTATCTACTGGAACCTGGCAGGCCAGAAAGGAATGGCAGGAGATCTTCAATGTGATGAACAGAAAAAATATGCAGCCGAGAATCCTTTATCCAGCAAGTCTGTCATTTAGAATAGAAGGAGAGATAAAGGTCTTCCCAAACAAACAAAAACTGAAGGAATTCGTCACCAATAAACCAACCCTACAAGAGATCCTAAGGGGGATCCTGTGAGACAAAGTACCAGAGACATTGCTACAAGCAGGAAACCTACAGACATCACAATGACTTTAATCCATATCTTTCTATAATAACACTGAATGTAAATGGACTAAATGTTATAACCAAAAGACATAGGGTATCATAATGGATAGAAAAATAATACCCATCTATTTGCGGTCTACAAGAGACTAATTTTAGACCTGAAGTCACCTTCAGATTGAAGGTGAGTGAATGGAGAACTATCTATCATGCTACTGGAAGTCGAAAGAAAGCTGGAGTAACCATACTTGTATGAGACAAACTAGAATTTCAATTAAAGGCTGTAACAAGAGATGAAGAAGGGCATTATATAATAATCACAGGGTCTATCCACCAGGAAGAGCTAACTATTATAAATGTCTATGCGCCAAATACCCGAGCCCCCAGATATATAAAACAATTACTCATAAACATAAGCAACCTTATTGATAAGAATGTGGTCATTGCAGGGGACTTTAACACCCCACTTACAGAAATGGATAGATCATCTAGACACACAGTCAATAAAGAAACAAGGGCCCTGAATGATACATTGGATCAGATGGACTTGACAGATATATTTAGAACTCTGCATCCCAAAGCAACAGAATATACTTTCTTCTCGAGTGCACATGGAACATTCTCCAAGATAGATCATATACTGGGTCACAAAACAGCCCTTCATAAGTTTACAAGAATTGAAATTATGCCATGCATACTTTCAGACCACAATGCTATGAAGCTTGAAATCAACCACAGGAAAAAGTCTGGAAAACCTCCAAAAGCATGGAGGTTAAAGAACACCCTACTAACGAATGAGTGGGTCAACCAGGCAATTAGAGAAGAAATTCAAACATATATGGAAACAAACGAAAATGAAAATACAACAATCCAAACGCTTTGGGATGCAGCGAAGGCAGTCCTGAGAGGAAAATACATTGCAATCCAGGCCTATCTCAAGAAACAAGAAAAATCCCAAATACAAAATCTAACAGCACACCTAAAGGAAATAGAAGCAGAACAGCAAAGGCAGCCTAAACCCAGCAGAAGAAGAGAAATCATAAAGATCAGAGCAGAAATAAACAATATAGAATCTAAAAAAACTGTAGAGCAGATCAACGAAACCAAGAGTTGGTTTTTTGAAAAAATAAACAAAATTGACAAACCTCTAGCCAGGCTTCTCAAAAAGAAAAGGGAGATGACCCAAATAGATAAAATCATGAATGAAAATGGAATGATTACAACCAATCCCTCAGAGATACAAACAATTATCAGGGAATACTATGAAAAATTATATGCCAGCAAATTGGACAACCTGGAAGAAATGGACAAATTTCTAAACACCCACACTCTTCCAAAACTCAATCAGGAGGAAATAGAAAGCTTGAACAGACCCATAACCAGCGAAGAAATTGAATCGGTTATCAAAAATCTCCCAACAAATAAGAGTCCAGGACCAGATGGCTTCCCAGGGGAGTTCTACCAGACATTTAAAGCAGAGATAATACCTATCCTTCTCAAGCTATTCCAAGAAATAGAAAGGGAAGGAAAACTTCCAGACTCATTCTATGAAGCCAGTATTACTTTGATTCCTAAACCAGACAGAGACCCAGTAAAAAAAGAGAACTACAGGCCAATATCCCTGATGAATATGGATGCAAAAATTCTTAATCAGATACTAGCAAATCGAATCCAACAGCATATAAAAAGAATTATTCACCATGATCAAGTGGGATTCATTCCTGGGATGCAGGGCTGGTTCAACATTCGCAAATCGATCAACGTGATACATCACATTAACAAAAAAAGAGAGAAGAACCATATGATCCTGTCAATCGATGCAGAAAAGGCCTTTGACAAAATCCAGCACCCTTTCTTAATAAAAACCCTTGAGAAAGTCGGGATAGAAGGAACATACTTAAAGATCATAAAGGCCATTTATGAAAAGCCCACAGCTAACATCATCCTCAACGGGGAAAAACTGAGAGCTTTTTCCCTGAGATCAGGAACACGACAGGGATGCCCACTGTCACCGCTGCTGTTCAATATAGTGCTGGAAGTTCTAGCATCAGCAATCAGACAACAAAAGGAAATCAAAGGCATCAAAATTGGCAAAGATGAAGTCAAGCTTTCGCTTTTTGCAGATGACATGATATTATACATGGAAAATCCGATAGACTCCACCAAAAGTCTGCTAGAACTGATACATGAATTCAGCAAAGTTGCAGGATACAAAATCAATGTGCAGAAATCAGTTGCATTCTTATACACTAACAATGAAGCAACAGAAAGACAAATGAAGAAACTGATCCCATTCACAATTGCACCAAGAAGCATAAAATACCTAGGAATAAATCTAACCAAAGATGTAAAAGATCTGTATGCTGAAAACTATAGAAAGCTTATGCAGGTAATTGAAGAAGATATAAAGAAATGGAAAGACATTCCCTGCTCATGGATTGGAAGAATAAATATTGTCAAAATGTCAATACTACCCAAAGCTATCTACACATTCAATGCAATCCCAATCAAAATTGCACCAGCATTCTTCTCGAAACTAGAACAAGCAATCCTAAAATTCATATGGAACCACAAAAGGCCCCGAATAGCCAAAGTAATTTTGAAGAAGAAGACCAAAGCAGGAGGCATCACAATCCCAGACTTTAGCCTCTACTACAAAGCTGTCATCATCAAGACAGCATGGTATTGGCATAAAAACAGACACAAAGACCAATGGAATAGAATAGAAACCCCAGAACTAGACCCACAAACGTATGGCCAACTCATCTTTGACAAAGCAGGAAAGAACATCCAATGGAAAAAAGACAGTCTCTTTAACAAATGGTGCTGGGAGAACTGGACAGCAACGTGCAGAAGGTTGAAACTAGACCACTTTCTCACACCATTCACAAAAATAAACTCAAAATGGATAAAGGACCTGAATGTGAGACAGGAAACCATCAAAACCTTAGAGGAGAAAGCAGGAAAAGACCTCTCTGACCTCAGCCGTAGCAATCTCTTACTCGGCACATCCCCAAAGGCAAGGGAATTAAAAGCAAAAGTGAATTACTGGGACCTTATGAAGATAAAAAGCTTCTGCACAGAAAAGGAAACAACCAACAAAACTAAAAGGCAACCAACGGAATGGGAAAAGATATTTGCAAATGACACATCGGACAAAGGGCTAGTATCCAAAATCTATAAAGAGCTCATCAAACTCCACACCCGAAAAACAAAGAACCCAGTGAAGAAATGGGCAGAAAACATGAATAGACACTTCTCTAAAGAAGACATCCGGATGGCCAACAGGCACATGAAAAGATGTTCAACGTCGCTCCTTATCAGGGAAATACAAATCAAAACCACACTCAGATACCACCTCACGCCAGTCAGAGTGGCCAAAATGAAGAAATCAGGAGACTATAGATGCTGGAGAGGATGTGGAGAAACAGGAACCCTCTTGCACTGTTGGTGGGAATGCAAATTGGTGCAGCCGCTCTGGAAAGCAGTGTGGAGGTTCCTCAGAAAATTAAAAATAGACCTACCCTATGACCCAGCAATAGCACTGCTAGGAATTTATCCAAGGGATACAGGAGTCCTGATGCATAGGGGCACCTGTACCCCAATGTTTATAGCGGCACTCTCAACAATAGCCAAATTATGGAAAGAGCCTAAATGTCCATCAACTGATGAATGGATAAAGAAATTGTGGTTTATACACACAATGGAATACTACGTGGCAATGAGAAAAAATGAAATATGGCCTTTTGTAGCAACATGGATGGAACTGGAGAGTGTGATGCTAAGTGAAATAAGCCATACAGAGAAAGACAGATACCATATGGTTTCACTCTTATGTGGATCCTGAGAAACATAACAGAAACCCATGGGGGAGGGGAAGGAAAAAAAAAAAAAAAGAGGTTAGAGTGGGAGAGAGCCAAAGCATTAGAGACTGTTAAAAACTGAGAACAAACTGAGGGTTGATGGGGGGTGGGAGGGAGGGCAGGGTGGGTGATGGGTATTGAGGAGGGCACCTTTTGGGATGAGCACTGGGTGTTGTATGGAAACCAATTTGACAGTAAATTTCATATATTAAAAAAGAAAAAAAAAAAGAAAAAAAAAGTAAAAAAAAAAAAAAAAGTAAAAAAAAAAAAAAAAGAAAGTAGAAATACAGACTAATATCCCTCATGAACATGGATACAAAAATTCTCAACAAGAGAGTAACAAATCAAATCCAACAGTCATTAAAAGAATTATTCACCATGATCAAGTGAAATTTATTCCTGGGATGAAGGGCCGATTCAATGTTCGCAAATCAATCAACGTGATAAACCACATTAATCAGAGATAAGAATCATATGATTATCTCAATATATGAAGAAAAAGCATTCGAAAAAATACAGAATCCATTATTGATAAAAAAAAAAACTCAAAGAAGGAAATAAGGGGGCCCTGGAAGAAGATGGTGGCGTAGGAGGATGCTGGGCTCACCGCGTCCTGCTGATCACTTAGATTCCACCCACATCGGTCTAAATAACCCACAAAACCGCCAGAAGACTAGCAGAACAGACTCTCTGGAGCAAAGCATAGACAAGAGGCCCATGGAAGAGGGTAGGAAGGACAGAGAGGCAGGGCATGCTACACGGACTGGCAGGAGGGAGCCAGGGCGGTTGAGGGGCAGCCCGCCCTGCAAGGCAGAGCCCCCGAGTCTGACTTGCAAAAGCAGAGAGGAGGGACAGAGTGTGTTCTGCCAGCCAGTGGGACTTAACATCTGGAATGTTATAAGTCAACAGCTCTGCTCTGAGAGTGGGAGGGCTAGAGGACAATGGGAGGGAGAGGTGTTGCGCCCCAGAGGACAGAGCTCAGCTCAGCAGGGAACAAAGGAACTGGCCAGAGCCATCTCCCTTGCCCACCCCCCAGCCAAAATCCCAAAGGGAACCAGTTCCCATCACGGAACTTGGTTGCACTGTGCAAACATCCAATGCTGTGCTTCTGTGGATCCATTCCTCCAATGGGTCAGCTTCCCTCTCAGTGCCACTGGGCCCCGCCCACAGTGGACAACCAAAGGGAAAGCAAGCTGAGCCTGCCCCTCCAGCCCCTGTGCACCTTGTGGATCCACCCCGGCTAATACGCCAGATCCCATAGAAGCAGCAATACAAGCCTGGCAGTGTGCAAGTAGCCAAGACAGGGGCCATACCACTCCACAGTGAGTCCTGCCCCTGGGAGAGGGGAAGATAAGGTACACACCAGTCTGATTGTGGCCCCAGTTGTGGGCTGGGGCAGACATCATGTCTGACTGCAGCCCTGCCCACCAACACAAGTTACTCCAGACACCACAGAGGAAGAGCCCTGCAGTTCCGCGCCACTCCAGGGACTATCCAAAATGACGAAACGGGAGAATTCTCCTCAAAAGAAACCCCAGGAAGTAGCGACAGCTAATGAACTGACCAAAAACGATTTAAGCAATATAACAGAAAATGAATTTAAAATAATAGTCATAAAATTAATCACCGAGCTTGAAAAAAGTATAAAGGACAGCAGAGTATCTATTGCTACAGAGATCACGGGACTAAGAAACAGTCAGGAGGAGCTAAAAAATGCTATAAACAAGGTGCAAAATAAAATGGAGGCGACCACAGCTCGGTTTGAAGAGGCAGACGAGAGAATAGATGAATTAGAAGATAAAATTATGGAAAAAGAGGAAGCTGAGAAAAAGAGAGATAACAAAATACAGGAGTATGAGGGGAGAATTAGAGAACTAAGTGATACCATGAAACGCAATCATATACGTATAATAGGGATTCCAGCAGAGGGAGAAAGAGAGAAAGGTGCTGAAGGTGTACTTGAAGAAATCATAGCTGAGAACTTCTCTGATCTGGGGAAGGAAACAGGCATTGAAATCCAAGAGAGACAGAGAGCTCCCTTCAGATATAACGAGTCGATCTTCTGCATGACATATCATAGTGAAACTGGCAAAATACAAGGATAAAGAGAAAATTCTGAAAACAGCTAGGGATAAACGTGCTCTAACATATAAAGGGAGACCAATAAGAGTAGTGACAGATCTATCTACTGGAACCTGGCAGGCCAGAAAGGAATGGCAGGAGATCTTCAATGTGATGAACAGAAAAAATATGCAGCCGAGAATCCTTTATCCAGCAAGTCTGTCATTTAGAATAGAAGGAGAGATAAAGGTCTTCCCAAACAAACAAAAACTGAAGGAATTCGTCACCAATAAACCAACCCTACAAGAGATCCTAAGGGGGATCCTGTGAGACAAAGTACCAGAGACATTGCTACAAGCAGGAAACCTACAGACATCACAATGACTTTAATCCATATCTTTCTATAATAACACTGAATGTAAATGGACTAAATGTTATAACCAAAAGACATAGGGTATCATAATGGATAGAAAAATAATACCCATCTATTTGCGGTCTACAAGAGACTAATTTTAGACCTGAAGTCACCTTCAGATTGAAGGTGAGTGAATGGAGAACTATCTATCATGCTACTGGAAGTCGAAAGAAAGCTGGAGTAACCATACTTGTATGAGACAAACTAGAATTTCAATTAAAGGCTGTAACAAGAGATGAAGAAGGGCATTATATAATAATTACAGGGCCTATCCATCAGGAAGAGCTAACAATTATAAATATCTATGCGCCGAATATGGGAGCCCCCAAATATATAAAACAATTAATAACAAACATAAGCAACCTTATTGATAAAAATGTGGTAACTGCAGGGGACTTTAATAATCCACCTATAGCAATGGATAGATCATCTACACACAGGATCAATAAAGAAACAATGGCCCTGAATGATACATTGGATCAGGTGGACTTGACAGTTATATTTAGAATCTCTGCATCCCAAAGCAACAGAAGATACTTTCTTCTCGAGTGCACATGGAACATTCTCCAAGATAGATCACATACTGGGTCAGAAAACAGCCCTTCATAAGTATACAAGAATTGAAATCATACCATGCATACTTTCAGACCACAATACTATGAAGCTTGAAATCAACCACAGGAAAAAGTCTGGAAAACCTCCAAAAGCATGGAGGTTAAAGAACACCCTACTAAAGAATGAATGGGTCAACCAGGCAATTACAGAAGAAATTAAAAAAGATGTGGAAATGAATGAAAATGAAGATACAACAATCCAAACGCTTTGGGATGCAGCGAAGGAAATCTTGAGAGGAAAATACATTACGATCCAGGCCTACCTCAAGTAACAAGAAAAATCCCAAATACAAAATGTAACAGCACACCTAAAGGAAACAGAAGCAGAACAGCAAAGACACCCCAAGCCCAGCAGAAGAAGAGAAATAAGAAAGATCAGAGCAGAAATAAACAATATAGAATCTAAAAATACTGTAAAGCAGATCAACGAAACCAAGAGTTGGTATTTGGAAAAAATAAACAAAATTGATAAACCTCTAGCCAGGCTTCTCAAAAAGAAAAGGGAGATGACCCAAATAGATAAAATCATGAATGAAAATGGAATTATTACAACCAATCCCTCAGAAATAAATACAAGCAATTATCAGGGAATACTATGAAAAATTATATGCCAACAAACTGGACAACCTGGAAAAAATGGAGAAGTTCCTAATCACCCACCCACTTCAAAACTCAAACCAGGAGAAATAGAAAACTCAAAAACACCCATAACCGGTAAAGAAATTCAATCAGTCATCAAATATCTCCCAACAAATAAGAGTCCAGGACCAGATGGCTTCCCAGGGGAATTCTACCAGACATTTAAAACAGAGAGAATACCTATCCTTCTCAAACTATTCCAAAAAGTAGAAGGGGAAGAAAAATTTCCAGACTCATTCTATGAAGCCAGCATTACTTTGATTCCTAAATAAGACAAAGACCCAGTAAAAAAAGAGAACTACAGGCCAATATCCCTGATGAATATGGATGCAAGAATTGTCAATAAGAAACTAGCAAATTGAATTAAACAGCATATAAATAGAATTATTCACCATGATCAAATGGGATTCATTCCTGGGATGCAGGGCTGGTTCAACATTCACAAATCAATAAACGTGATACATCACATTAATAAAAGAAAAGATACGAACCATATGATCCTGTCAATCGATGCAGAAAAAGCATTTGACAAAATTCAGCACATCCTTTCTTAATAAAAACCCTCGAGAATGTCGGGATAGAAGGAATGTACTGAAACATCATAAAAGCCATTTATGATAAGCCCACAGCTAATATCATCCTCAATGGGGAAGAACTGAGAGCTTTCTCCCTGAGATCAGAACACGAGAGGGATGTCCACTCTAACCACCATTGTTTCACATAGGGTTGGAAGTTCTGGCATCAGCGATCAGACAACAAAAGGAAATCAAATGTGTCAAAATTGGCAAAGATAAAGTCAAGCTTTCACTTTTTACAGATGACATGATATTATACATGGAAAACCCAATAGACTCCACCAAAAGTCTACTAGAACGGACACATGAATTCAGCAAAGTCGCAGGATACAAAATCAACGTAGAGAAATCAGTTGCATTCTTATACACTAATAATGAAGCAAAAGAAAGACAAATAAAAGAAACTGATTCCATTCACAATTGCACCAAGAAGCATAAAATACCTAGGAATAAATGTACAAGATCTGTATGCTGAAAACTATAGAAAACTTATGAAGGAAATTGAAGAAGATATAAAGAAATTGAAAAATATTCCATGCTCAAGGGTTGGAAGAATAAATATTGTTAAAATGTCAATAATACCCAAAGCAGTCTACACATTCAATGCAAATTTAATCAAAATTGTACCAGCATTCTTCTGGAAGCTAGAACAAGCAATGCTAAAATTTGTATGGAACCACAAAAGATCCCAAAGAGTCAAAGTAACATTGAAGAAGAAGACCAAAGCAGGAAGCAACACAATCCCAGACTTTAGCCTCTACTACAAAGCTGTAATCATCAAGGCAGCCTGGTATTGGTACAAAAACAGACACATAGACCAATGGAGTAGAATAGCGACTCCAGAATTGGACCCACAAAAATATGGCCAACTCATCTTTGACAAAGCAGGAAAGAGTATCCAATAGAAAAAAGACAGTCTCTTTAATAAATGGTGCTGGGAGAACTGGACAGCAGCATGCAGAAGAATGAAACTAGACCACTTTTTTACACCATTCACCAAAACAAACTCAAAATGGATAAAGAACCTGAATGTGAGACAGGAAACCATCAAAGCCCTAGAGAAGAAAGCAGGGAAAAACCACTCTAACCTCAGCTGCAGAAATTTCTTACTTGCTACATCCCCAAAGTCAAGGGAATTAAAAGCAAAAATGAACTATTGGGACCTCATGAAGATAAAAGCTTCTGCACGGCAAAGGAAACAATAAACAGAACTAAAAGGCAGCCAATGGAATGGGAAAAGATATTTGCAAATGACATATCAGACAAACGGCTAGTATCCAAAATCTATAAAGAGCTCATCAAACTCCACACCCGAAAAACAAATAATCCAGTGAAGAAATGGGAAGAAAACATCAATAGACACTTCTCTAAAGAAGACATCCAGATGGCCAACAGGCACATGAAAAGGTGCTCAACGTCGCTCCTCGGCAGGGAAATACAAATCAAAACCACACTCAGATATCACCTCTCGCCAGTCAGAGTGGCCAAAATGAACAAATCAGGAGACTATAGATGCTGGAGAGGATGTGGAGAAGTGGGAAACCTCTAGCACTGTTGGCAGGAACGCAAGTTGGTGCGGCCGCTCAGGAAAACGGTGTGGAGGTTCCTCAAAAAATTAAAACTAGACCTACCCTATGACCCAGCAGTAGCACTGCTAGGAATTTATCCAAGGGATACAGGAGTACTGATGCATAGGGGCAACTGTACCCCAATGTTTATAGCACCACTCTCAACAATAGCTAAATTATGGAAAGAGCCTAAATGTCCATCAACTGATGAATGCGTAAAGAAATTGGGGTTTATATATACAATGGAATACTACTTGGCAATGAGAAAGAATTAAATATGGCCTTTTGTAGCAACGTGGATGGAGCTGGAGAGTGTTAAACTGAGTGAAATATATATATATATATATATATATATATATATATATATATATATATATATAACGTATATACTTGGCAATGGGACAGAATGAATCCAGCCATTTGTAGCAACGTGAATGCATGAATGAACTGGAGGGTATCATGCTAAGTGAAATAAGTCAGATAAAGGCAGTTAATAATGTTTTCACGCATATGTGGATCTTCAGAAACTTAACAGAAAAACATGGGGGAGGGGAAAGGGCGAAATAACAGAGGGAGGGAGGCAAACCGTCAGAGACTTAAATGCTGAGAAAAAAATGAGGGTTGATGGGAGGTGGGGGAGATGGGAAAGTGGGTGATGGGCAGTGAGGAGGGCACCTGTTGGTATGAAAACTAGGTGTTGCATGGAAACCAATCTGACAGTAAGTTGTATTTAATATATAAAAAAAGAATGCATAGGTTAACCAGGAAATCAGCAAATAATTTAAAAACATATACATGAAAGCAAATGAACTTGAAAACACGACTGTTCAAACTCTATGTGATTCAGCAACGATCATCTTAACAGGCATATACATAAAAGTCTATCTCAAGAAGCACGATAGGTCCCAAAATACACATCTCACGTTACACCTAAAGAAACTAGAAAATGTGCAGCAAATAAAGCCAAAAGCCAGCAGAAGAAGGGGAATGATAAACATTAGAGCAGATATAAACAATATTTGAAACCAACAAACAAAACAGTACAATAGATAACTAAAAGTAAATGTAGGTTCTTTCAAAGAAAAAAAAAACTGATAACATCCCTAGTCAGACTTAAGAAGAAAATAAAGAATACTGAAATCGAAAAAATCACAAATAAAAGAGGGAAGACCACAATGTATGTCAAAGAAATATAAACAATTATAAGATCCTGGACAAGTTGGCTTCCCAGGAAATTTCTACCAGACATTTAAAGAGTTAATACCTACTTTTCTCAAAGTTTTCCCCGAAAATATAAATGGAAGGAAGGCTGGCAAACTGATTCCAGGACACCATCATTACCTTGGATCCAAAACCAGACAAAGATGCCACACACAGATACACACTCAAACACACACACACACACACACACACACACACACACACCAAACAAACAAACAAACAAACAAAGGAGACTTATCGGCCAATATCCCCGATTAATCTGGATGCAAAAATCTCAACAAGTACTAGCAAATAGAATTAAACATTACATTAAAAGTACTATGCAAAGAGATCCAGTGGGATTTATACCTGGGCTGCAGGGATGATATAAATATTTGCAAATAAGTCAACGTGATATACCACATTAATAAAAGTAAAGATAAGAATCATGATACCCTAAATAGATACAGAATATGCATTTGACAAAATACAGCACTCTTTCTTGATAAAAAACCCTCAAGAAAATAAGGATAGAAGGAACAATCCTCAACATTATAAAGGCCATATAGGAAAGACCCACACCGAATATCATCCTCAATGGTAAAAGCTGAGAGTTTCCCCCCTAATGTCAGGAACACGACACAGATGTCCATTCTCACAGCTGCTGTTCAGTATATTACTGGAAATCCTAGCCTCAGCAATCACACAACAGAAAGAAATAAAAGACATACAAATTGGCAAGGGAAAAGTCAAATTTTCACTCTTCACGGATGACATGATGTTCTATGCTAAAACCACAAAGACACCAAAAACTGCTAGAACTGATTCATGTATTCAGAAAGCTGCAAGGTATAAAATCAACATACTGAAACTGGTTGCATTTCTTTACACCAATAGTGAAACAGCAGGAATAGGAACCAAGGAATCAATCCCATTTACAATTACACCAAATGATGTAAAATACCAAAAAATAAACCTAACCAAAGAGGTCAAAGACCTATATGGTGAAAAATATAGAAAGCTTATGAAAGAAATTGAACACACAAAGTGGGGCACCTGGGTGGCTGAGTCAGTTAAGCATTTGACTTTGGCTCAGGTGATCATCTCTGAGAGTGTGATTTAGAGCCCTGTGTTGAGCTCTATGCTGAGAGCTCGGGACCTGGAGCCTGCTTCAGATTTTGTGTCCTCCCCCCCCCAATTCACACTTTGTCTCTCTCTGTCTCTCAAAAATTAATAAACACTTAAAAACTTAAAAAAAGAAGACATAAAAAAGCATAAACATTCCATGCTAGTAGATTGGAGGAACAAATATTGTTAAAATGCTTATACTACCGAAAACAATCTATACATTCAATGGAATCCTTATTAAAATAACACCCGCATTCATCACAGAGTTTGAAGAAACAATTCTGAAATTTTTATGGAAAGAGAAACATCCCTAAGTAGCCAAAGTAATGTTGAAAAGGAGAAACTATGGAGGCATCACATTGTGGACATCAAGCTGTATTAAAAACTCTAATCATCAAGACAGTATGGTATTGGCACAAAAAACAGACACATAGTTCAGTGGAACAGAACACAGAATCCAGAAATGGACCCACAATGTGTGACCAACTAATCCTTGACAAGACAGGAAAGAATATCTAGTGGAAGAAAAGACAGTCTCTTTCGCAAATGGCGCTGAGAAATCTGGATAGTGAAATGCAGAAAAATGAAGCTGGATCACTTTCTTATACTATAAACAAAACTAAATTCAAAATATATGAAATCCCTAAATATGAGGCAGGAATCCGTCAAAACCCCCAGAATAGGAAACAGACAGTAGCCTCTTTGAACTCTGCAACAGCAAATTCTTACTAGACATACCTCCGGGAGAAAGGGAAACTAAAGGAAAAATGGACTATTAGGACCCTATCAAGATAAAAAATCTGCAAATCAAAGGAAACAAACAACATAACTAAAGGACAGCCATGGAATGGTAGAAGAGATTTGTAGATTAGATATCAGATAAAGGGTCAGTATCCAAAATAGGTACTTATTAAACACAACAACCAAAATACAAATAATCCAGTGAAGAAATGAGCAGAAGGCATTAATGCACAATTTCCAAAGAACACACCCAGAGGACCAACGGACACAGAAAAGATGCTCAACCTCACTCATTATCAGAGAAATACAAATCAAAATCACAATGAGATACCACCTCACACCTGTTAGAATGGCTAAAAAAACAAGATAGGAAACAACAGATTTTGGTGAGGATGTGGAATTAGGAGAACGCTTTTACACTTTTGGTGGAGATACAAACTGATGCAGTCACTCTGAAAACAGCATGGAGGTTCCTCAAAAAATTAAAAATAGACCTGTATGACCCAGCAATTGCACCAATAGGTATACACCCAAAGGATACAAAATTGCTAATTCAAAGGGACACATGCACCACAATGATTATAGCAGCACTATTAACAGTAGCCAGAGTATGTAATGAGTCAAAAGGTCCATTGACTGACGAATGGATAAATATATTACATAGTGGAATATTATTCAACAATCAAAAAGAATGAAATCTTGCCATTTGCAAACATGTGGATGGAACTAGAGTATTATGCTAAGGGAAATGAGTCAGTCAGAGTAAAACCAATATATGATTTCACTCATATGCGGAATTTAAGAAACACAATAGATGAATATATGGGAAGGTAGGGAAAATGAGATAAAAATGGAGAGAGGAAAACCATAAGAGACTCTTAAATACAGAGAATAAACTGAGGGTCGCTGGAGTGGTGTTTGTTGTAGGGATGGGGTAATTGTGTGACGGGGATTAAGAAGGCACTTGTTCAGATAAGCCCTGGTCATTATTGAAAGGGATGCATCACTGGGTTGTACTCCTTACAACAATACTACACTACAAGTTAACTAACTTTAATTTAAATAGAAAAAATATATAAAATACAAAAGTAAAAGAATCCTTATAATGTACAGCAAGGATAATAATAAAATATAAGAACATCCCAGAAAGCTAAGTAATTCAAGTTAAGGATCTAAAGAAGCAATCAAAATCAGAGACCGTCTCTCCATCCAGATCTTGACTGACTACAAGGAGCTCAAACCTGTGTGGTACTCCAATTCGTCCTCAGGGTGATTGGTACAAAGAGACTAGAGATACCTGCACTGTGATATGTCCCAAAGTTCACAATGAAATTATTAATGGTGAAACACAATTAAATTAGTTTTGGGTATAGGGTAGAAGAAATTACATGTCACAAAATAAATATATCAGCAATATATTTAAATTATTTGATAGTTATTGAGGAGGGCACCAGTTGGGATGAGCACGGGGTGTTGTATGGAAACCAATTTGACAATAAATTTCATCTACAACATATAAAATATTTAAGTAAAGACAGGAAAAATAGGAAATAAAAATAATGTCGAAAGACAAATAAACTATACACTTGTAAGAGATATTGTGAAGAAGAGGCCTAATACAATTAAATCTTGAAAATTAAATAACTCAATTTAGTACACAATAATTTAGTTAAATATTGTATTAGTCTGAGTTGATGAAAGAAATAATAAACTAGAATAATGAACAAAAATGTTGAAGCCAAATCCATTCAAGAGAGAACATTTATAGAGAATAGAATTGTCACTATATTATATGAAGATCAGAATGGGAAGAAATAAGAATCATTTAAATGTTTCACTACTGTATACAAATTAAAAAACAAAACTAAAAAAATGATGATTATAAATTTCTAATTTCAAAACTAGGCATGAATTTACAAATAAGAAATTAATTGTAACAAAAGCAGATAAATAAAATACTCACCAGAAATATTACTCAAACTGTGTAAATAAAAGAATTTAAAAATATATATGTTGTAACATGAAACAAAGTTTACAACCTTTAAAAGAAGAGAATGATAAATTAGAAAACATACAGAGGTGAGAGTACACTCTCTGCAGCCCTAATAGAAGCCGGAACTCATAGAAATAAATATAAATAGTGCTGAGAAAAGTGTTGCTCAGTTAAAATTAGAGGCACAGCTAAATATCTTGAAGTAAAAAGAGTAAACAGAATTTTCAAATGTTGTATTATCAATAGGTAATGCATTGTAATAAAGTACAATAGTCATTTTTTAGAGTGTATTTCACTGCATTGTAATAGATTACAATAGTCATGCTTTAGAGTGTATTTTACTTCTATAGAGAAAATTTTACTCAAGAGTGTTTGAGAAATAAAATGAAAGATAAAGGAATGTTCAACACATGGCAATATTGAATCTTACTTGATACTAAACTCAAAAAAAGCTTGTGGGTAATTGTTACCAGAGGTTTCAAAAATATTTATTATTTATACACAGTAAACCTTTCAATGACATACAAATTAAAATTACATTTAAATGTTATATATAAATAAACACTCAATAATTTGAATGAAATCAAAATGATCAGTTCTAGATAATGATTTCCACAGTATGTACCTATAACTTGATTGCAATTTTCCCACACAGTCGAAACACATTTTCTATCCTTTTATCAGAACTTATTAGCACCAACGCACTGACAGTGGCATAGACATTGGGCACAAGCTTCTGGAAATCCAGAATGACTGTGTCATATGCCCATAAGAGAGTGGAGGAGAAGGAGATAATGACGCCCACCTAGTACATGACCACAAAAACAAAAAAAAAAAAAAAAAACTTGCCAACAGCAGGATGGTTTGGGTGGCCCTTCTCTCTGGGGAGACTCTTGAGGAGAGGTTGATGCTGGGAAGGTGCTGGCACTGCCTTTGAAGCCTGGACAAGAGAATCACAATGTACACACTTGAGAGCAGCATGCCTCCAACAAAGAAAACATCCCTGGATATTGAAAACGTGAAAAACAGTCCCCTGATGATGGAGTTTAGGCGGGAAAGTGAGCAGTGTTTACTGACACACAGTAGATTGCTCTGGGTCACATTAGAAGGAGCAGCAGTATACAAGATGCAGGCACTAATGAGAGACAAACTGAGAAACCATAAGATGATAAAAGAATGGAAGATGTCCTTTTTGCACGTATGTTTAAAGCTGGCCAACCAGGAGGTCCTAGGGATGATCATGATGGCCTTGAACATGCTGAGGAGGCAGGTGGTGCTCAAGGAGAGACCCCGTGTCACCCTTATCATGCAGAATAAAGCCATGCATTTGAAATCATTTAGAATGTTCAGTACTTCAAACAGGCCTGTAGACATTAAAAAACAGTGCAGTGAACAGTTTCATTATGTGGACAAAGGCCAAGTGATAGGTGATCAGGACAGTTGGCTTAGGTCTGTGATCCAGAAGTAGCATGAAGATGTGGAAGAGAAGCAGGAAGGTGTTGGCAAAAATTCCAATACGAACTTGTAAGAACTGGCCTATCTTCATACAAATATAATGAACGATATCATCATCACAGTGACAAAGAAAAAACATATTTTGTCTATCTGAAAAATTAGACCTCACGTTATCAATGTCATTTATTCCTTTGTCAAAATCATCACCACAGATCATTTTTTGTTTTACTCAATTAATCATTAAGTCTATGTTGTATAAAGTCTTAGAAATAGAGTCTCAATATTATTTGTGCACCATTTGACTGTGTGTATATTATTTACATACGTATCTATATGTTATCTTTCTATATCTACCTCTCTATCTATCTGTCTGTCTATATGTGTCATCTAAACTGGGAAGGAGAGAAGGAAAGAGAGGAAGGAGAAAGACACAGAGAAAGAGAGATCTCATATCCATATTAATGCCAGGATGATGTTCCCATTCCCCATACTCCCCATACAGTATATTCATATCTTTGTTTAAAAGTTTGCTTTCCTGTTCTGCATTTTCCTGTCTCATATTCAGCATCAAGAATCCTAATAGCCATTAAAGTTTGCATAGATGTTTGTATAGTTCAACTGTTGCACATTTTACCCTAATGGGAAAAAAAAATTACGAAAGAAACAATTGGGGGGAAAATTATGTCCAGGCAAGTCTTCCATCACATACTGTGACATTTTTTCTTCTTCCTGCTTCCAAACTTAGAGACCATCATGATCGCGTTTGGTCTATCCTGTTAATTCAGCACAATCTCCCCTTAAAATTAGATAATTATTAATAATCTTTCAACAAAAACCTTAATTCTCATTGTCATACAACCTAATGATTCATATCAGGGATATGAAGATTTGCATACAAACATATGAGAGGATGGAAATAACAATTGTATTACAAATCCTATGAACAAATTTTATTGGCATTGAACCTGGCACACTCCCCTCTATTTTCATCATGGTGATTCATTTTATAATCTCTTTTTATATCAGTAGGGAATTGCTGAAGTTCAACTCTCAATTTTCAAGAGGACAAGAGGACAAACAACTAATATCCACTTTATGATGTCCACAAAATTGTTTTAAAATATTTTTATGGACACCTTTGCAGGGAAATTCATTTAATAAAAGGATACCCTCTTGTGCCATTAAACAATCTCCAATAGGGGCACCTGAGTGGCTCAGTCAGTTTGGGTCTGACTCCTGATTTTGGGTGTGGTCATGATCTCAGGGTAGTGACTGATGTAAGCCTCTGCACTGACAGCTCAGAGCCTACTTGGGATTCTCTCTACCCTCTCTCTCCCCTTGCCACCTCTCACATACTCACTCTCTCAAAATAAATAAATAATCATTTGTAAAATTGATTTGTATAATTGGACATATTGGATATACACACACACATATGAATATATGCTCATCCTCATGTGTGTGTGTGTGTGTGTATGTGTGTGTACATATATATATATATATAGGATATATATATATAGGATATATTAATATATTGGAGATATATATTATCATATATATATGCTCATCCTCATGTCTCTTCAGGATATTTCCAATATCAGAATACTTTGTAAAATGTCATTGAACGCTTTTGCAATTATCTTATCATGGTATTTGCCCTATATGTAGGCATAATTATTTTACTCAATTAACGTGATAAGAATATTTAGCTGTATACATATTTCATTTATTCTTCTATTGAAATGAGAGAGTACTCACCTTTGTTTTCAGTGAAGAAATTTTGAGAGTGAATATTCTTGGCTGAAATTCAGAATATCACTTGCTCTATAAAATTGCTGGGGTAAAAAATTGCTCTATAATCACCTGGTATATGGGATTTTATAATGCAGTAATTATACATTTGATTAAATGGCTGTAACTATGTTACCAAATAATTATTATGTGAGAAATTTATCAAAAAGTCAGAAACAAAAAACTAACTGTTGCCACAAATATATATCTGTACCACAGAGCACTTGGGTTATGCTGTCCTATTAGGCCCTAGAGACTAGAACTTATCTATTAGGCTATACTGCCTTAAAGGCACAATGATATCCAAATTGTAGGCATTATATTGCAGTGTCAGTAAAGCCACATTTGGGTGATGGCCACTAATATACATGTATAATTACTTAATAAGTATATGAATGAAATATTTTTTATTTTATTTTATTTTATTTTATTTTAATTTATTTTTTTTTATTTTTTAAAATTTACATCCTAATTGGTTAGCATATAGTGCAACAATGATTTCAGGAGTACATTCCTTAGTGCCCCTTACCCATTTGACCCATTCCCCCTCCCACAACCACTCAAGTAACACTCAATTTGTTCTCCATATTTGTGAGTCTCTTCTGCTTTGTCCCCTTCCCTGTTTTTATATTATTTTTGTTTCCCTTCCCTTATGTTCATATGTTATGTCTCTTAAAGTCCTCATATGAGTGAAGTCATATAATTTTTGTCTTTCTCTGACTAATTCCACTTAGCGTAATACCCTCCAGTTCCATCCACATAGTTGCAAATGACAAGATTTCATTCTTTTTGATCACTGAGTAATACTCCATTGTATAGTATATATAAAACACTTCTTTATCCATTTATCCATCGATGGACTTTTGGGCTCTTTCCATACATTGGCTATTGTTGATAGGGCTGCTATAAACGTGGGGGCGCATGTGTCCCTTCGAAGCAGCACACCACACCTGTATCCCTTGGATAAATACCTAGTAATGTAATTGCTGGGTTGTAGGGTAGATCTATTTTTAGTTTCTTGAGGAACCTCCATACTGTTTCCCAGAGTGGCTGCACCAGCTTGCATTCCCACCAACAATCCAAAAGAGATCTTTTTCCTCCGCATCCTTGCCAACATATGTTGGTGCCTAAGTTGTTAATGTTAGCCATTCTGACAGGTGTCAGGTGGGATCTCATTGTGGTTTTGATTTATATTTTCCTGATGATGAGTGATGTGGAGAATTTATCTGGATGTCTTCTTTGGAGAAGTGTCTATTCATGACTTTCGACCATTTCTTCACTGGATTATTGGTTTTGGTTTTTGTTTTTGTCTTTTTTTTTTTTTTGGTGTTGAGTTTGATAAGTTCTTTAGAGATTTTGGATACTAACTCTTTATCTGATATGTCATTTGCAAATATCTTCTTCCATTCTGTCGGTTGCCTTTTAGTTTTGCTGATTGTTTCCTTCCCTGGGCAGAAGCTTTTTATTTTGGTGAGGTCCCAGTAGTTCATTTTTTGGGGCGCCTGGGTGGCGCAGTCGGTTAAGCGTCCGACTTCAGCCAGGTCACGATCTCGCGGTCCGTGAGTTCGAGCCCCGCGTCAGGCTCTGGGCTGATGGCTCGGAGCCTGGAGCCTGTTTCCGATTCTGTGTCTCCCTCTCTCTCTGCCCCTCCCCCGTTCATGCTCTGTCTCTCTCTGTCCCAAAAATAAATAAAAAACGTTGAAAAAAAAAAATTAAAAAAAAAAAAAATATAAATCCAATATGATCTTGATTACAAAGGCAGACAAAGGCCCCATTAAAAGGAAGAATTAAAGGCCAATATCCCTGATAATTATGTATGGAAATATTCTCAACAAGATACTAGAAAATTGAATTCAAGAGTACATTAAAAGAATTACTCACCATGATCAGGGATTTATTCTTGGACTGCAGGGCTGGTTCAATATTTGCAAATCAATGAAAGTGATAGAACCACAGTAATAAAAGAAAGAATAAAATGATATTATCCTGTCAACAGATGCAGAAAAGCATTTGACAAAGTACAGCATCCATTCCTGATTAAAAACAACAACAACAACAACAACAACAAAGTAGGGGTAGATGAAAAATCCCTCAACATCAAAAAGCTAGACTAATCCCTAGTCTAGCTAATTAGACCTTCAGCTAATTTCACTTTCATTGAGGAAAAACCCAGAGCTTTTCCCCTATGTTCAGGAACAAGATAAGGATGCCCACTCTCACCATTACTAATTAATAAGTAGTAGAAGTCTTAACCTCAGCAATCAGACAACAAGAAGAAATAAGGGTCATATAAATTGGCAAGGAAGAAGTCAAAATTCCATTATGTGTGAATGACATGCTACTCTATGTTCAAAACACAAAAGATCTCCACCAAAAAAATTCTAGAACAAATCCATAAATTCAGCAAAGTTACAAGATATAAAATCAATGCGCAGAAATTTGTTGCAATTCTATACAATGTAACAAAACAACAGAAAAATAAATCTAGGAATCAATCCCATTTACAATTACACCAGAAAACATATTATTCTTAGGAATACACCTAACTAAAGAGGTATATATTCTGAACACTACCACCCACATCAATCTGAAAACGACTATGCAAATCAACCTACACATTCATGCTATCCTTAACAAAATACCACCAGCATTCTATGCAGAGCTAGATCACACAATCCTAGTTTGTATGGAACCACAAAAGACCCTGAATAGCCAAAGCAATCCTGAAAAAGAAAAAGAACACTGGAGGCATCACAATTCTGGATTTCAAGCTATATTCCAAAGCTGAAGTCATGAAAACAGTATGGTACTCGAACAAAAATACACACAGACTGATTACTGAAACTGAATACAATACTCAGATATGGACCCTCAACTATATAGTAAGCTCATCTTCAAGAAAGCAGGAAATATTATCTAATGGAAGAAAAAAAAACAGTCTTGGGTGCCTTGGTGACTCAATCATTTATGAATCTGACACTGGCTCAGGTCATGAACTCACCTTTCATGAGTTCCAGCCCCATATCGGGCTCTGTGCTGACAGATCAGAGCCCTGAGCCTGCTTCAGATTCTGTCTTTATGTCTATGAGTCCCTCCCCCACTCGTGCTCTGTCTCTCTCTCTCAAAAATAAATAAAGATTAAAAAAATCTCTTCAACAAATGTTTTTGAGAAAACTGTACAGTGAAATGCAGAAAAATGAAACTGGATCACTTTCTTACACCATGCACAAAAATAAATTCAAAATGGATGAAAAAACAAATTTTGAGACAGGAAACCACCAAAATCCTAGAGGAGAACACATGCAGCAATGTCTTTGACCTCTGCTACAGCAACTTCTTACTAGACATGTCAGTGAAGCAAAGAAAATAAAAGGAAAAATGAACTATTGGGACTTCATCAAGATTAAAAGCTTCTGCACAACAAAGGAAACAATCAGCAACTAAAAGTAAACTGAAGAAATGGGACAAGATCTTTGCAAATAACATATCTGATAAAGAGTTTGTATCCAAAAATCTACAAAGAACTTATCAGACACCCACCTAAATTAAAAACAAACAAAAAAACCAATAAAAACACAACAATCCATTGAACAAATGGGTAGAAGACACAGATAAACATTTTTCCAAAGAAGACATCCAGAGAGCTAATGCTCACATGAAAAGAAGCTCAACATCATTCATCATCAAGGAAATACAAATCGAAACCACAATGAGATATCATGTCACACCTGAACAAAATTCTTAAATTAACAACTCAGGAAACAACAGATGTCGTCAAGGTGGGAGAGAAAGGGTAATCGTTTTGCACTGTTGGTGGGAAGGGAAACTGATGCAGTACTCTGGTAAACAGTATACAGTTTCCTTAGAAAATTAAAAACAGAACTACCCTATGACCCATCAATTACACTACTAGGGATTTATTCAAATGATACCAAAAAGCTGTTATGACGTGGCATATGCTCACCAATGTTGAAGTGAGGTCCTTAAACACTTTTCAAAGTCAGACACTTCAATTCCACACGGGAAAACTGAAGAGTACTTCAGCTTGTTCATGCTGTACTCCTGAGTGTAGCAGCAGTGGGAAGTTTATACTGCAGGGTGGAGGGATGGAGGGGCTGATCCAGGCACAGGTGCAGGGCTGCTCCAGGTAGACTCACCAGAAACAGGGTTGTGAGAATATCACAATACAGTTAAGTTGAAGCAGAGCATGGCTGCACCTCAACTTGTATAAGCCTTTGCAGACCCCTGTTTTCTGCTGTGAAAATGAAGAAAGCACTGTGGGGAGTTGCTATACAAATTCGTGGTGATGGTCATCCCAACTCCAATTCATCAAATGGCTCCATTCTGCCTGCTCATGCCCACAACCAATGTGTCTTCATAAACAACCTTCCTGCACACACTCATGTCCCTGGCTTTGTTTCTCTCTGCCTGTGCAGCTGTTCTCCCTGTGGTAGCCTGAGTGAAAGCTGAGAAAATCCCATGTATTCCACCCTGGCCCTGAACCGTGGCCATGTGGATTCCAAGACACATGTTACTTGTTTGACCCTACCCAACAGGGTCCCCCAATCCTGCAGTCACCCACTCTGTCACTATCTATTTCCCCTGGAGTGCTCCTCACCACATCCATGTGCTTGGGACATTCACATTCCCTAGTAAACGCTCAGGGTAGGTCTCCCTTCACAAACTAATCCATCACTCAGTACTCTACATCCAGCCCCTGAGCTGTAATTGAAATATACAGTCTAATAGAATCTAGTTCTATGCAATATGGAGTAATATCTGAACAGCAGCTCTTCATCCAAGGGCTCCACTAACCTCACAATCTTTATTAAATGCCTTCACGCATTGTCCTTGTGAACAGGATAGAGAACTACCCTGAACCCAGAGTGGGATTGATTTGTTGTTGGGTAAACCATGCATTAAATCTAAATGGATACAAGACTCAGGGCAGATGGAGCCTCAGGACAGCATGGTAGGGGGTGGGGAGTAAAGCCACAGCTCTGAAAGGCCCAGGACCACATATATGGGGCACATTTCAGACTCCGGGTTCCTCACACAGACATCAAGTAGGCACTGCCCATGGGCACCTACCAGCCCATGCTCCTTAGGGCAACAGGTGGGGTGTGGTGGTCACTGGTATCATCGTGTCCCACTTTGGGGTCTGTGCCAAACCATCAGCTTCTGCATCCTGAGCGACTTCAGCCTTCTGTATGGACTGCTCTGCATAATGGCTCACTTAGGCCACTGGTTCAGGGGCAGATAGGTCACCCCCAGGGCACCCTGAACCTCTGTGTGGCTGGCCTTGGGGGATGCAGGAATTACATCTGCCCAAAATTCTGCAGGAGCACATGGTGACCATACAGGACACAACCTCTTTGCTTTGCAGGTGGATTTGGAAGCTGTAAGGGAAGTTCTTCCAGCCAGGATGGCTGTGAGAATACTGAAGACACAGCATGAGGTTGGAGAAGTCTCTGTCTCCAGACAAGACAGCCCAGGAGCAGGCATGTCCCCATGCCGCAGGCATTCAGCTTCCTCCAACGTAAGCCACTGAGCATAAAATGAGATTGGGATAAAAGTGGGTGGAATGGTAGGTTAACTGGCTTCTCAACTTCTGAAATCAACAGGTACCTATTTTAACTACTCCACTGCCTTTTTTTATACAAGTTGAATTTTCCCTCCCTGTCCCCATATCTGCTCCTATATCTCTTCAACCAAGTGATCATTTAAGAAACGTCTTGGATGCCTTGTGGCTCTGCAGCCTAAGTGGGGCTGAGACCAGGCAACTGGGCAGCTGTAAGTGAGAGGTTTCTGGGGTGGGGCAGCCTGCTCACATACTAAGATCTGCACTGTAGCCTCTGGCTCCTGGTGTCCTCTTCCAGAAGAAAGGGGTTGTGGCAGCACTGAGCCAAAATAAGAGGCTCACACGCCTAGAACCAGGTTTGTCCTTTGCCCCTCATCACTCCTCCACCTACAGCACCCCCTAACACACCTAGAACGGTCCTTGTGGAATTTACAGCACAGTCAGCATCAGCACCAGGACCTGGACTCCTTGCCCTCAGTGCAGTCAGTGAAGGGGCCAAAGGAAATCTCAGGAAATAGGATTTGGAGATGGGGTGTGGTGACAGCTCTCGACCTGTCCACCATCATGGAGACTCCATCCTCAGGATGAAAGATATTTGGCCATGACCAGGGTTCCAGGGAACCCATGGCTTCCTCAGGGCTCTAACATTTCTGAGTTTTCAGAACCATAATCCCACCACGGTCAAGCATGCATGAGGAGAAGGATCATGGAGGAGCATCACAAATTTAGGACCTTAGCTTTAAGCCTGTCTCTTCCTCACACTCAACCGTGCACTGCTGGCACAAGGCACAAGGTGTCCTTGGACTGAGGTCCCCAGAATTAACTACTAAATGAAAACCCAGTCCCTTTCTCCTGACACCTTGAAGAGCAAACACGTCATCTGGGGTTATGGTGCAGGCACAGTGGGCAGAGGGAGCAGGCGGCTTGTTGCTGAGTCAGAATTAGCTTGATTTTTTGTTCCTGCTTTCCTTCCCCACTGTTGTCTCTGCAAATCACTGATTTTGTGCCTGTGGCTTCCATTGAGTTTTCCAGAAAAAAGGAGTTATTAATGTAAACAGTCTTGGCCACAGCAACAAAATGTCCTGAAGTGTTGAATGGTCATTTTATCACCAGGGCCCAACCTTTGCTTTCAGTAAAAGACAAGAAGATGTACTTTTTCTTGAGGAAAAAAAAGAAGTAATTGTATCCTAAAGTAATGTTGATTATTTAGTGAGAGAAAACTTAGGGTTGCCTGGGGCGCTCATTGCATTGGGCATTTGACTTCAACTCAGATCATGATCTCGTGGTTTATAGGTTTGAGCCTCGCATTGGGTTCTCTGCTGTCAGCACAGAGCCCACGTAGGGTTCTCTATCTGCCTCTCTCTCTGCCCCACCCCCACTCATTCTCTCTCTATATATATTCATAATAAATAAAGAAAGTAAAAAAAGAAAGAAAGAAAAATGAGGAGGGAAAATTTAGGACAAGAGAGAACTCCAGACTCAAAGTCTGTGACAGATGGTGACCCTGATGTGACTAGAAGTCAACGTGATTAGAAGTGAACATAGCCAGAAGCTGACACAACTCAAGAACAGCAGAACTCTGCAGAATGACTAAAGATCTCTACAAAAAAATGCATCAGACCTCAATCTTTCCCTGATGAGGTCAGAGAAAAGTGAAACTATATTAGGATTTGCTGTCATGGGACTTTTGGGAGAATTTTTATGGGAGACTTCCTATCCCCAGAGCAGAAATAATAACATTCATATTTTACAATCATTGGGATAGGTTCACCAATATACTCAACCAGAAAGCACTCCTTAAGTTATAAATGATTAACAAGCAACAATGCACTTGGTTCCCCAAACAAGGAACTTATGATCTGGATATCTGGGAATGAGTACAGAAAACATTAAAAGCTCAACATTCTGAGGAGGCTAATGCCCCCAACCCTGAGGTAGTCCTCACTCAGTCCCTTGTCCATGCTGCCCTTCACCCCTTGAGTTCAGACGATGTATATGAACATGTAGAATTACCCAAAAGAGAGGGGAAATAAACTAAGCTTTTATAGTCAGCCTGTGCCTTTGGTGCCTTTACAGCCAAAAGATACTCCTCCCCCGACTCAAAAGGGTTAGAAGATATTGAGCGTCCAGAAACCTCACCGACTAGCTCTGATAAAGTCCTCACCCCAATGCAAAAGTACATTAAGGATGCCCATAAGGCCGGTGACTTCCAGCCATTTCACACTGTCAGGCAAAGTGGGCAATATGTCCATGAAGTCCTGCTCTCCCAAATAGTAAAAGAATTGCAGAAATCAGTTCAGTTGAATGGTCTCCACAGCCCTTCTAAAATCATCAGTTTAAAACCTATTTGTGGCACTTATTCCATGTCTGCCTGTGATGGGGGCTCTCTTATGAAAATGATTTTGACCCCAGCCGTCCATTCTGTGTATGCTCAAGAGTTTTATATGCTTGTGTGACTCATGTCATGCATAACTTTGATGCTGCTATCCTGGTGTCTTTTCAACAATTTTCTGGCCCAGGACACTATTCCCAACTAAGGCAGCTAGCCCAGCTTTGAATAATTGTCAAACAACAATGCACTAAAATAGTGTGTCGTATTCTACACAGGCCATCCCTATTGAAGGGGACTCTAACTGTCTCTCCCCGTTTCTCCCAATATCTAACTTTATGTGTGAGCTTCTCTCTCATTCATTTCCTGGGGCAATGACTATAATGAATAGAGCCAATTGTCTCTGATTAGTGTACCTCCGGATGGAGACTTTAAGGAATATTCACTAGCAGCCGCTGAAACTCCTTTTGCTTTGGCGAATGTCCCTGTCTTCTCTGGCCTGACATGGACTGCCTAATCCACTAGTGCAAAACCAAATAAAACAAAACAAAAATCTGTACCTGCTCATCTATCTGAGCTGACAGGCTTTGGGACCATGAGAACTCTTTCTCTACCCTCTGTGCCTTTGTCTGCCTCCAGGGTACTTGGTGGCACCTCCCTTTTTCTGCCTTCCCTTCCCCCTCCTACAATTTCTGCACCACCTGGGGTGAGGTCTGCATGTCTGGCTCTTCAGTGTCTCAAGCAACATTACCTACTACCTACACATTGTCAAAGAGCAAAAAATATCCCCCTTAGACTTTCACCACTCACTTCAGATTTCCTCACTGCTTCCACAGGAAAAAAGTGACAATGGTAAAATTTTAAGAGGACACAAATGAAATAAAATTAGGATAGACATGCATTTTATTTATTTTAATATAATTGATTGACAAATTGATTTGCAGACAACACCCAGGGCTCATTTCTTTTAAATGATCAGAATTGAATAATAAATATTCATTCATTGTACTAAGGTTTACTGAAGGTCAAATTAGCTCATGTTATCTGTGTTCCAATTTGTTAGCAAAAGGATAACTTAAAGCAATCGTTAACTTTGTCCATCTCTACTTTTCATGGGTAATTGTTTAGATGCCCTTCCGGGACTTTGTTTTATTTTAAATAAAAACACTTTAGTTTTTATTTAAATGATAAATTAAGTTAAATCCATTGGACATTGAGGTCTCTTCCACAATAAATAGAATGCTGAAGCATTGCTTAGTAAATATAGATTTGTGCTATGGGTTTCTATGGCAAAAAAAAAAAAAAAAACGAAAAAAAAAACAAAAAAACTAAGTTTACTTAAATCTATTAAAAACATAATTTGTGTTTCATAAGTCTGCCACCTTCAAAATTTCTGATATAGCAGAGTTCACAAATGTTACTACCAAGTTTTGACTAGAGACTAAGGTCTCTAAGCTTTAAAATTCCGCTAAATGTAATTAGACTAAGGTAAATAAAGAAAGTCATTCTGTGTATAAAAGAGTAAGAGATATGTAAAAATAGTATGAAAATAAAAACATATTTTTGTTAAAGATATAAATAAATAAATAAATAAGCAGAATCTTAACAAATAGGGTTTAAAAACAGAATAGCATGCCCTTTCGAGTTGTTTACTTAAGGCTTGGTTAGAATTATGCATTCCTTTTAATCTATAAGGCGAAGCAATTGTAAAATGAACACAATAAGCTCAAATATATGTCAAAAAGGGGGGGATACCTTGGCTGTCTGCATAACAACCTCAGCTCCTTTTTGTGGTGTGATTATTCTTAACTTTTAAAATCTTAATCCTCAAGGACTAACCACAGCTATGCCACTTTCTTCAAAATCAGAGAAACCTTCTCATCCTATGGTGCTATATAAAACCCCTGGAGGGGGGCCCACACAGACTGGGCCCACTAAACTTCCACCTGGGTTGAGGATATACTTGTGTTCTTTTAGGAATGTGTTTTTCTTGGACTTCTGTGGGTTCCCTCTCAGTTGGTAAATCTGTACCATGGCATGGTGGAGACCAACATGATATCTTCCAAATGACCAGGACTTCCAGACAATGAGTCTCAATGGGCAACCATGCCCCCCTTTTTGGAAGAACCCTCTTCATTGACTCTTCACCCTGAAACTACTTCGCAAATGCAAGTCTTTGTCCCTGATATAACACTGGGAATCCTTGAGTGTCTGTCTAACCAAGTCAGCATCCTCTTAAAACAAAATGGTATTGGATATACTTCTGAATTGTATCTGATGACCATCATCTCAATCACTGACAGAAATTCAATACAGGTAACCCTGATTCTTCTCCTTGCCCTCATTTGTCCAGGCCAAGCTCAGTATTTAGATTATGCTCATCTACATAAAACACCTATATGTGACAAGCTTAACACTCCTAGACAGGGATATACCTATTAGCAGTAATGACATGGAGATCATGGGAGGAGCCAATCTTAACCCACCCTTCCAAGCTGAACAAGGGTATTGGATTTATATGCCCAGACCACAATGGTGGCTTACTTCAGAACCTCCTTAGGTGTGTTACTAAACTTAGCAACTTATATGCTTGTCTCAAATGAAGTATCAACTGACATTTACATGTATAGCCCAAAACCTCTCCAAGGCCAGACAATTTAAAATTTTTCTCAGCCACAAGCTTTGATATACCTCAAAAACAAACATCTCACACTCCTAATTTTCTAGTTTGCTGTAGCCTCAAGTATCATATCTCATATCTCTGCTGGAATAATATTCCTTTGACAATCTGGTCTTTCGACTGAGCATAATATTCACTGGGTCACTTGGATTTTAAATGACAGAGGTCCTAGAGGACACCTTAAAACAAAATATTCGAATAAGACCATATCTTTCGAACAATATAGTAAGAATAATATTTTTTTGGAAAGACAGTGGTTGCTCTGGCCCTATATTTCTACTCACAAAGGAAAATATAAAGGACATTGGTTGTTAATCTTTGAGACCTAGGTCTTCCCTTCTTCACTCATAATGTTAGCCATGATGAAATTTATATAAATAAACACATTAACAAAACATGAGCCTCCTGGCACAATCACCAACTTGCATGAGCCACTATTTGCATTCCTTCTCCCTACATTCTCTTTATGACCTCCACTTTACAAACCCAACCAATAGAAAATAAGTATAACATTTCTACCACCATGGGTGGATTTATGTCCTGAGTAAATAAATATAACATCTACCAATTAAATTTCTCCTCTTTATTTGTTCTTAGTGTGTCTCAGTCTGGGTTCCTGTTAATAGCTCTGAGCCCTATATGTATCCATCAGGACGAGGCTCACTTTCCAAGCTTGTTCAACACTGGTATTCAGCTGTAAGGCAAAAATGATTTGTTGGCCGTTTAATCATGGGCACCTTAGCAGCAGTAAGCGTTATCCCCTCTGCCACTGTCACTGGAATCGGCCTGCATCAAACAGCCCATGTCCTCGTTACATTTGTGGTCAATACTACCAAAGAATTAATAAACCAAAATTCTATTGATAGGCAAGCTTTGGCCTGCCTTGAAGCTTTTGAAGCTGCAGTGGAATTTATTGGAAAAAGGCCTTGTTCCTCCACTCTAAACTGCCTTGCGACCCTAACTACCAGCATATTTGCATAACTGCCGTTCCTTATAGTCACTCCCAAGCCTGGGATGCTTTCCAGACACACCTTTACAGTGTTTTTTTTTTTCTTTCTATGCCTCTAACATTATAGGAAATTTGGTTGTGACATTGAGCCAACAGCTACAATATACAGACGACCAAATTAGAAATGAATGGCCTGATTCGTGGGCAATGTGGCATGACTTAATCTTTTCTCACTTACAGCCAGCACACATGTCAAATTCTGGATAACTCTGGGAAGCAGAATACTTATACCGTGTCTCTTTTTATATCTTTGCAGAGTCACCCGCCAAGCCACCCAAAAACAAAAGAAGGACCAGGAACTTGTCATGACGGTCTGTGAACAAAAAACTAGAGAAAACTAAGAAAAAAAAAAGGCTGGACTGTTAGAATTAGGTATAGGAATCCCTGAGCTTGTACCAATGGTTTAACAAGGCTAAGGATGAAAGCATCCAAGTTTAGGTAAGCAGGGCAAAAGCGCCCTGAGCATGCAAAAAGACAGAGGAATAGGAAGTCGCAGGATGAAAGTATCCAGAAGAGGTAAGCAGGGCGAAAGCACCCCCAGCATAGAACAAAGACACAGGAATATGAAGACACAGATTACGTAATCCAAGATTACGTAAACAGGGCGAAAGCACCCCCAGCATAGTACAAAGGCAGAAAGATGCTTTCAGAAGATGGAAGCTCCAGAATAGGTATAACAGGTAAAAAGGGATAAAGACAGCCTCAACAGGGTGAAATCACCTGGAGCAGAGCTAACTAACAACAGAAACCTGCCTTCTTAACTCTGAGGTAGCATTCTCTGTCTTATCCATAGGCAAAGTAAGATAAACAGACAATGTGTCTCATGCCTGCCATAAACAGCCATCTGCTGGATGCCAGGATTTTTTTTTTTTAATATTGACCCACACCCTAACACCACATAACATAAAAAGCTCCTTTCTCTCACACACATAGGTTAATAATCACCCTTTTATTCTTTCTATACATACATACATCATGTTGGTAAGCCTTCTGATGCTAAAAATACAGAGCCAGGACCCTTACTCAGGGCTCTTTTCTGCTTCCTGACAGTAGCCACTCTTTTATTCAGTTCTGCATCCACTCTATTTCTAGACAAGAGAAACATTGAGAAGCCAAGTCTGCACAAGGGCAGGATCCTCCCTGTTCCTTGTTTATAATCTTATCACACAGAAGAAGGACCCCACCTCCCCAAGTCGGGACAGAACATGATCAAATACAAAGAGAGCAGGCTGCAAGCAGGGACACAGGATGGGGACTGTCACTTTGACAGCACAGGGGTGTGTGGCAGGTGCTGTTAGGGTCTTGGTCCTGGATTTGGGAAGCTGAAGCTGGCAATCCACTGCAGTCCTGCTGATGACACCTCATGCCCCCAGAGTCCACCTGCCCCTGCAGAAGAGTCGCAAATGTGACCCTGCACTCTGCCAGAGGATTTGGTCCTTCACCACAGTCACAGGCACATCCTCTCCTGGCAGCCTGGGAGCACAGATATCCTGAGGACCTCAAGCCCTGGGGACAGAGCTGGTCAGGGGGACACGGTCACACAGCAGACTTGAGCCTCGTCAAAGGAGGCAGAGCGCAGGAAGGTGCAGACTTTGCAAGGAAGATGCCTCATGTGGTGACCCCTTGGGGTCATGCTCATGGATGGAGTCAGTGTGCTGGGCACATGACAGGAGCCAGAGATCACCTGCTGAATGAGGAAGAAGTGAGTGAATGAGGGAGTGAATGAGAGAGGGAGGGAAGAATTGAATGATGGAGGTCAAGTCCACACAGCAGGGTAATTTATTTGGGCTGAGGTCAGAGGGTACAACAGCCTGGGCCCTAAAAGGTGGCACAGGATGTGTCCTGCTCTCCTCCCATGGCTGACCTTCCTTCGTGTAGCAACTGCTGACATCCGGGATCATCTCCATCTCCTCAGACAATGATGAATGTTCCCAGGAGGTGGGAATCAGGAGGAGATCTGAACAGGGTCTTCTAGGAGTTCTCTGCCCTAGAGGATCATGTGTCAACCTGCAAGGTGGCTCTTTATGTCTTGTAGGCACCAGGCAATGATTTCACCTCATCTCTCAGAGAGTCCAACAGACAACCCATCAAGAAGGCCAAGTTATCTCCTCCAGTCACAGATGTGGAAACTAAGGCTAATAGCACAGCCTGGGTTCACTAGTAAAACAAGCTAGGTGAGCATCCCAGTACCCTTGACTTTCGATTGTCCTAACATCAGGCCTGTATCTGAGCATTCTGGAACTCAGATCCCAACTCCTGGAGCACCCCACCCTCCTGCCATGAGGCCCCTCTGAAGTCAGGGGAGCAATGCTGAGCCATGTGCCTGGGACCAGGCATGGTGGCTGGGAAATGGAGGACCCTGGGCTCTGTAGGTTCTCCCAGTATGGGACCACCAGGGCTCTGTGGTCTCTCTTGATACCAGATGACCTGGGATCCATGAACTCTCCTGGTACTGGACAGCTGCTCCCCTTCAGGTCAGGACTTCTCAGTGTGGATCACCTGGGGCTTGGTTTCCTTATGTTGTCAACGGACCTGCTGCTCCCCAGACCATAAACAACCATCTGAGGGCGATCAGCACTACCCCATAGGGTTGAATTTGCCTGAATTCCTTCCAGGAACCTCCAACATCTCTGAGAACTGTTCCCCATGGAGGTCGCCTCCCCTTGGACTTGCATGTGTTTGCTCTTCATCCCAGGAACACATGGACTTTGGAGTATTTTGGGAACAGGGACCTGGGAAACGTTTCTCTGGAGTTGGGTTGTGAGTAACGCTTTTCCCCTCTGTGGTGTCACTGTCCAGCTTTCTGCATTTCCTGCTTTATGTTTTCACCAAAGGGGCAACAACCATGTCTTTTCTGGCATCAGGCTGTGGTGTCACAGAAGGAACAGGGGCCTCTACCCCAAGGTTATGACCAATTTTACCAAAGTAGTCTAATTTTTTCACAACCAACTTTTAATCCTTTGGGGATTTCAATATCAAATGAGAAAAATTTTGTTTCAAATAAACACAAAATACAAAAATTAATCTGTCCCATCTTAGAATGTGTGGGCAGACACAAAAGCATCTATTGTGAGGTTCCAGTTATAGGAAAAGATACAAAGATAGCTGAGAACTTCCCTCATCTGGGGAAGGAAACAGGCATCCAAGTCCTGGCAGCACAGAGAATGTCCTTCCAAATCAAAAAACAAAAAAAAAAAAAAAAAAAAAAAAACAAAAAAAACAAGTGAACACCACGACATGTCAAAGTGAAACCGGAAAAATACAAAGATAAAGAGACAATTATGAAAGCAGCTAGGGACAAACAGGTCTTAATCGACAAGGGAAGACACATAAGGGTAGCAGCAGACCTATCCAATGAAACTTGGCAGGGCAGAAGGGAGGTGTAGGGAACAGTCAATGTGTTGAACGGGAACATATGCAGCGAAGAATCGTTTCCTCAGCAAGGCTGTCATTTAGAATAGAAAGAGAGAGAAAGGCTTTCCCAGACAAACAAAACCTAATGGAGTTCATGACCACTAAACCAGCCCTGCAGGAGATCCTAAGGAGTGACTCTGTGAGTGGAAAGCAACAGACACTGCAAAGGACCAGAGGCCTCACCAAAAGTATGAAACCTTCAGATAACACAATGACACTAAATCCATATCTTTAACTAATCACTCTGTATGTGAATGGACTCAATGCCCCAATCAAAAGACACAGGGAATCAGAATGGATAAAACACAAAACAAAACCAAAGAACAAGATCCATCTATATGCTGTCAACAAGACACTGATTTTAGATGCCAGGACACTTCCAGATTCAAAGTGAAGGTATAGGGAGCCACCTATCATGCTACTAGAAGTCAAAAGAAAGCTAGAGTCGCCATACTTCCATCAGACAGACTAGATTTTAAACCAAAGACTGTAGTAACAGAATCAGAAGGGCATTATATCATGATGAATGGGTCTATCCATCAAAAGGAGCTAACAATTGCAAATGTTTATGTTCCCAAAGTAAAAGGCCCACATATATGAATCGATTAATCACAAACATGAATAAATGTATACATACAAATACCATGATTGTAGACGACTTTAAGACTCCACTCATGGTAATAGGCAGGTCATCAAGACAGAAAATTAGTAAGGACACACAGATCCAATGTGTCATTGGACCAGATGTATTCAGATATTCATAGATATATATTGGCCTTAATATATACATTTATATACATAGGTATCAACATCGATATATTGAGATCTTTTCATCCAACAGCAGTAGAATGCACATTCTTCTTAAGTGCACATAGAACATTCTCCAATATAGATCACATCCTGGGTCACAAAACAGCCCTCCACAAATATAAAAGGACTGAGATCATACCATGCATATTTTCATATCACAACGCTCAGACACATGGAATCAACCACAAGAACAAAAATTGGAAAGCCTCCAAATGCATGGGGGTTACAGAACTTCCTACTCAAGAAAGAATGGGTCACCAGGCGATTAAGGAAGAAATTAAAAACCATAAGGAAGCAAATGAAAATGAAAACATGCAATCCAAACCCTTTGGGATGCAGCAAAAGCAGGCCTTAGAGGAAAATACATTGCAATCCAGGTCTATCTCCAGAAGCAAGGATGGTCCCAAATATAGAAAGTAACTTCACTCCTAAACGAACTAGAAACACAGCAGCAAAGAAAGCCCAACGTCAGCAGAAGAAGAGAAACAATAAAGAGTAGAGCAAAAATAATTCCTATAGAATCCAAAAACAAGGTTTCACACATCAATGAATCTAAGAGATGTTTTTTTTTAAATAATAAACAAAATTGATAACACCCTAGCCACACTTCTCAAAAAGAAGGAGAGGCCCAAACAGATAAAATCACAAATGAAAGATGAGAGATCAAAAACAACACCACAGAAATACAACAAGAATCCAAGGATACTATGAAAAAGTATATGCCAACAACCTGGACGACCTGGAAGACATGGACAAATTCCTAGACACCCACACACTACCAAAAGCCAAACGGGAAGAAATAAAAAACGTGAAAAGACCCATAACCCGTGAAGACATTCAATCAGTTATTAAAAATCTCCCAACAAATAAGAGTCCTGGGAAGGATGGCTTCCCAGGGGAATCCTACCAGACATTTAAAGCAGAGTAAATCCTTCTTCTTCTCAACAAGATACTAGCAAACATAATGCAACGGTATATTAAGAGAATGATTCGCCAGGATCAAGTGTGATTCATTCCTGGGTGGCAGGGCTGGTTCAATATATACAAATCAATCAACATGACACATCCCATGAAGAGAAGAAAGGATAAGAACCATATGATCCTGTCAATAGATGCAGAAAAAGCATTTGACAAAATACAGCACCCTTTCTTAATACGACACTCAAGAAAGTCGGATAGGGGGAATAGACCTTCAAACCGTAAAAGCCACATATGAATGGCAGGCCCACAGCTAATAGCCTCCTCCATGGAGAAACACTGAGAGCTTTTCCCCTGAGATCAGGAACATGAAGGGATTTCTACTCTTACCACTGTTGTTTAACATGATGTTGGAAGTCCTAGCATCAGACATCACACAACAAAATGAAATAAAAGGCATCCAAGTTGGCAAAGACATCAAACTTTCAGTTTGCAGATGACACAATACTCTATGTGGACATCCTGAAAGCCTCCACCAAAAACCTGCAAGAATTGATACATTCATTCAGCAAAGCTGCAGGATAAAAAATCAATGCACCCAAATCCGTTGCATGTCTATACACCAATCATGAAGCATTAGAAAGAGATATCAAGGAATCGATCCCATTTACCACTGCACCAAACCATAAAATACATAGCATTAAACCTAACCAAAGAGGTAAAAGATCTGTATGCTGAGAACTATAGACAACTTATGAAAGAAAACTGAAGAACACACAAAGAACCTGGAAAATATTCCATGCTCATGGGTTGCAAGAACAATCATTGTTAAAATGTCAATACTACCCAAAGCAATCTGTACATTCAATACAATCCCCATCAAAATAACAGCAGTATTCTTCACAGAACTAGTACGAGCAATCCTAAACTGTGGAGAGAACCACAAAAGACCCAGAACAACCAAATTAAGTTTGAAAAAGAAAACTAGAGTGGGGGAGGCATCACAATCCCATACATTAGCCTGTACTACAAAGCTGGACTCCTCAAATGCACGGTATTAGCTCCAAACAAGCACAGAGGCCACTGGAATAGAATAGAGAACCCAGAAATGGGCCCACAGATGTGTGGCCAACTAAGCTCCAACAAAGCAGGAAAGAGTAGCCAATGCAAAAGACAATCTCTTTAGCTAATGGTGCTGGGAGAACTGGACAGCAACATGCACAAGAGTGAACCTGGACCACTTTCTTACACCTTACACAAACATAAACTCCAATGCATGAAAAAGCTAACCGTGAGACAGGAAACCATCGAAATCCTAGAGGAGAAAACAGGCAACCACCTCTCTGACGTCGGCTGCAGCAATTACTTACTTGATATGTCTCCAAAGACAAGGGAAATAAAAGCAAAAGTGAACTTTTGGGACCTCATCAAGATACAAAGCTGCCACACAGCAAAGGCAACAATCAACAGACCTTAATGGTAACCGACGGAATGGGAAAAGATATGTATTTGCAAATGGCATATCACATAAAGCGTTAGTATAAAAAAGTCTACAAAGAACTTGCCAAACTCAACACCCGAAAACCAAGTAAGTGAAGAGGACGTGAATAGACACTTTTCCAAAGGAGACATCCAGATGGCCAACGGACACATGCAAAGATGCTCAACATCACGCATCATCCAGGAAATACAAATCAAACCCCACTGGGATACCACCTCAATCGGTCAGAGTGTGGTGGTGACATTCACAACTCCGGAAATAACAGATGTTGGCGAGCGTGTGGCGAAACGGGAACCCTCTTGCACTGTTGGTGGCAATGCAAACTGGTGCAGCCGCTCTGGAAAACAGGGTGGAGGTTCCTCAAAAAATTAAAAATACAATTACCCTACAACCCAGCAACAGCACTATTAGGCATTTATCCAAAGGATACAGGAGTGCTGATTTCTAGGGGCACATGTACCCCATAGTTGATAGCAGTTCTATCAACAATCGCCAAATTATGGAAAGAGCCCAAATGTCCATCAACCGATGAATGGCTAAAGAAGAGGTGGTGGTCTATCTACAATGGAATAATACGACTCGGCCATGAAAAAAATGGAATCTTGCCTTTGAAACACTGTGGAAGCAACTGGAAGGTATGATGCTAAGTGAAATAAGTCAGTCAAGAGAAAGATATCGTATGTTTTCACTCATATGTGGAATTTGAAAACTTCACACAAGACCATAGGGGAAGGGAAAGAAAAAATAGTTACAAATACCTAGAGGGAGGCAAACCATATGACGCTCTTAAAAGACAGAGAACAAGCTGAAGGTTGATGGGGGTGGGGAGTTAAGGGGGTGGAAAAAAGGGATGGTGGGCATTGAGGAGGGCACATGTTGGAATGAGCCCTGGGGTTATCCTGAAGTGATGAATCACGGGAATCTACTCCCGAAGACAAGACTACACTGTACACACTATATATTACCTAACTGGACACTAAAGTGTAAAATAATAAAAATAAAGAATAAATAAAAAATAATAATGAAAACAGGGGAGGGGCGCCTGGGTGGCTCAGTCAGTTAAGTCTCCGAATTTGGCTCACGTTATGAGCTCTTGGTTCATGAGTTTGCGCCCTGCATCAGGCTCTCTGCTGTCAGCACAGAGCCTGCTTTGGATCCTCTGTGTCCCTCTCCCTACCCCTCCCCTTCTCCCTCATGTTCTCTCTCTCAAAAATAAACAAACACTAAAAATATTTTTAAAGAGTGAAAATAATACAATCACAAAAGCAGGGGAAAAAACATGAGATTCAAGATTTCAACTCTATATTTCTTTTTCTTTTTTTTTTTTTCAACGTTTTTTATTTATTTTTTTTGGGACAGAGAGAGACAGAGCATGAACGGGGGAGGGGCAGAGAGAGGGAGACACAGAATCGGAAACAGGCTCCAGGCTCCGAGCCATCAGCCCAGAGCCTGACGCGGGGCTCGAACTCACGGACCGCAAGATCGTGACCTGGCTGAAGTCGGACGCTTAACCGACTGCGCCACCCAGGCGCCCCTCAACTCTATATTTCAACATTAGTTTTAAGGATGTAAAATATGCTTTTACTAATATAGACAAATATTCATTTCTGTAATGAATGGCATTAAGAGTCATAAAATATTTTAACTGTGAAACATTAATTCAGGATTTTATAAGAATACTGCTTTTTAAAAATTACTCTTGGGACTCCTGGGTGTCTCAGTCAGTTGGGCGTCCAAATCTTAGTTTCAGCTCGAGTCATGATCCCAAGGCCGTGGGATCAACCCCTGCGTCAGGTCCACACGAAGCATGGAGTCGGCTTGCGATTCATATGCTCCCTCACTCTCTCTCAAGAATCAACATTAAAAAAATAGTAAAACAAATAAATAATTAATCTTAAGGGACAAGATTTAAAGTATAGAAGAGAAATACAGGATTATAGAATTTTGAGCCATTTTCCAGAACTACCATGAAGTCTAATAAAAATATAAAAACCGATTTAAAATTTCATATAGTTTTATTATTCCACTGGGAACAGCATATGAAGAGCTCTAATTTCCTATCTACACCATATAGGAAGGTAGTACCCGAGAAGGAATCTAGCATTAAGCAACCAATATGTTTATGGTCATCCAATTTGAAGATTTTAAAGTCTTCAAATACACGTGTGATTATCAATCAGGACTGAACATTCCCAGGAAGAAAGAAGAAAGGGATTAAAAAAAAAAATTACTCAGTTTTCTCGGTTTTAGACATGAAAGAATTTACATGCTAAATTGAACAACTATGAATACTAAAGTTTCCACTGAATAATATAAAATGTATCTTGGGGTGCCTGGGGGACTCAGTCGGCTAAGCATCCGACTTTGGCTCAGGACATGATCTCATGGTTTCTGAGCTCGAGCCCCGCGTGTCCGGCTCTGTGCTGACAGCTCAGAGCCTGAAACCTGCTTCAGATTCTGTGTCTCCCTCTCTCTCTGCCCTTCCCCCGCTCATGCACCATCTCTCTCAAAAATAAATAAAAATTGTTTTAAAAATATATCTATTGTTGGAAATCTTCAAAAAAGTAAAAATCATCTCCTACAAAGAATTTTGCATACTCTTTTGGCAACCTTCCTGCCTTATGATTCTGTCATGACAAAGAGTTCATATTAGACAACAATATATACATTTTGAGTTCATTCATTCGGTATGTGTGTATGTGTCTATTCTATGCAGATACTACTAAAAAAACAGTGGCACCTGGGTGGCTCAGCTGGTTAAGCATCCAACTTGATTTTGGCTCAGGTTATTCAAGCTCTGTGTCAGGTTTGACACTGTCAGCACAGAGCCTGCTTAGGATTCTCTCTCTCTCTCTCTCTGTCTCTCTCTCTCTCTCTCTCTCTCTCTGCCTCTGCTCACTCTCTCTCTCTCTGCCTCTGTCTCATATTCTCTCTCTCTCAAAATACGTAAACAGGTGAAAACTTAAAATTGAAAAAAGATAATTCAGAATGCAGAACACATATTTTATATATTTTTTTTCTTTCAGAGTGTGGCAGCTTAAGTGGCACCTGGGTGGCTCAGGCAGTTAAGCATCTTGATTTGGGCTCAGGTCATCATCTTGCAAACAGGTTTGTGAGTCTGAGCTATGCGTCGAGCTCTGTGCTGACAATGAAGAGCCTGTTTGGGATTCTCTATGTCTCTCCCCTCTCTCCCTGTCCCTACCCTGCTTGCTCTCTCTCTCAAAATAAATAAATAAATAAGCTTAAAAACCAAACAAAACAAAAAAAAACACCAAATTCAGTGTGCAGCTTCAAATTTAGTTTTTCATTTCACAGATAAAGAACCTTATTTACATCACCAGAAATTTTATTTAATGAAAAGAATAAATGTTTATTTCCTCTCTTTCTACTCAAAAAGACCTAAAATATACCAAGATTATACCACACAGTAAGTTACCTTAGAAACCCCAAAAAAGAAAATAACCAAAAATTGAAAATTCGCAATCAACCTGGTATGGCCTAAAACAGATTTCATTTTGCATTCCTTAGAAACACAGGTTTTGCTAAACTAAATCTAGGATATCACCTTTATTAAATTGAAACGTAAGGGCAAAATTTTTTTCCAGTTCTTCACAGAAATCAGCTGTAAGTCATTCAGAAGAGTCTAAGCATTTTTTTTTGTTACCTGGCTTTTTTTTTTCTTAATTTGCACTTAAAATATTTCTCCCACATTTTGTAATTTAAAGAGCATCTGCTGTGCCTTAATCCCACTATTGCTGCTGTGATTTTATGATACTTTCTCTCAACTCGTCATAGTTTAAGTTCCTCTCGCCCCCCTAAAATGAATTCTTCCCCTTCACCCCCCTCCTCATCTTCATATGCATCGAGCTATTCTTTCCAGCTGCCTTCTCCTTCTTTGCTTCCATAAAGGCATACCTGAGAATTGTCTACTCCCACCAAACTTTCTAAATTTCAATCCTGTACCTTCCTCTCTGTTGTCATTACACTGATTTCTATTATGATCTTGAGGACTTCCATTTCTTCCTAAGATTCTTTTCATAATTATAAGGAGCAAGAGGATGGTATGGGGTTGGGCAGTATAAAACAAAACAACTTACCTTTGCAAGACCAAGGACAGCTAACATCTTGAGATAATGTTTCAGAAGAGATTTAGATGATGGTAAAACAGGAAGAGGCTCGCCATAAACTCTGGCTGGTGGTTTGGAAAGAGTTTCAGCCATATCTTAATTTTCAGAATCAGGATTGTTGTCCTCAGATAAGGTTCCACCTTCTGGTTTCACAGTGCCACGTTTTGCTCTCACTTAGTAGAAAACAAAGTAAAGAGGACATGAAAATATCTGTAACTTCAAATTATTGAATAACACAAGAATGGACAAGAATTACTGAATAATACAAGTCTTCCAATAGCTTACTGTTTTTCATGAATTGACAAGAAGAATGCAGTAGCTTTGCTAGGCATGGTTTTGGGACATTCTAGAATAGAATTAATGGCTTTAAGGATTACAAGAATCCAATTCGATAATATCATTGTAATATTCACCATTAACAAATGAGCACCTTTACACAAGGAACACAGGCTTTGGAATCATTCAAATGTAGATTCACATCTCAGTAATGTCATTTACTATTTATTACCAGTCTCCATTTTCTCATGTGGTGAGGATTACAAGAGATCTCATAGGTAGTCTCAAAATGTTACTTGCTGTACCTGTAACTTATTAATATCAGGTAAATGCTTTACCAAAGTAACCTCAGATAAACAATGAACCTTAGGTAATTGAAAGCATGTTGAAAAAACTAACACTAAGAAATTTAAATATGTTATCTTGTGAAGTGTTTGCATGATTTAGACTGGCATGAACTATCTCTTGTAAGAGAAAATATACAAACTTACTCTTCAGTGGTATCTTATGTCGGTAAGTTGGAATTGCAAACAGTATAAGTTGCTGCTGTTTCTTAAAACACTAAAGACAAATATGACTGTTTGCATGTAGCTCCTTATGGGACCCCTGTGTGGCTCAGTCAGTTAGGTGACGCACTTTTGATTTCGGCTCAGGTCATGAACTCACGGTTAGTGGTGTTCAAGCCACACATCGGGCTCTGTGCTGACAGCGTGTAACCTGCTTGAGATTCCCTCCTTCCCTCTCTGTCTGCCCCTCCCTACTAGCACTTGCTCACTCTCTCTCTCTCTCTCCCTTTCCACTAGAAATACAAACATTACAAAAACATTTAGCTCAGGTCCTTCCAAAAAAAAAGAGGAAAAAAGCATCATAAACCTTGTCGGGCAATGAGTCATGGATGAAAACCACACACAGACAGTAGAATTCCATAACCAATATGTTGACAATGGAGTTGACAGAAAGTGATGTACTAAAAGGACAGACACTAAAGAAATAGTTTCTGCAAGGAAACATTATTGTAGGGGTAAACCATGAAAAAAGAGCATGGTGGGGGAAACACATAGGTGGCTCAGTCAGTTCAGCATCCAACTTCAGCTCATGAGTCATGATCTCACGGTTTGTGGGTTTGAGACCCATATTGAGCTCTGTGTTGACAGCTGGTAGCCTGGAGCCTGCTTTGGATTCTGTGTCACCCTCTGTCTCTGCCCCTACCCTGCTTGCACTCTGTCTCTCTCTCTCGCTCCAAAATAAATAAACTTTAAAAACATCAAAAACACCTTAAAAATCATGGGGGGAGAAGAGAAAAAAGGAAAAAATAAGACATGATCAATCAATCAAGCATGAGCTTAAGACAGGAAGAAAAGGAGAAATGTGAGCAAAATAAGGCAGGTTGAAACAACATACATTTTTTAACAGGTACATAAGTAGGTTTGGGAATATACTGTGAACAATAGTCCCTTTTAAATGTTTTAAAGATATATATAAAGTCTATACGTAAAACAGAGGCTTCAATTCACAGTATATCCCTAATAATACTGACTTTTAACACTCTACAGTTATCTGGTTATAAATACTGTAATAAAGAATTTAATTTATTTCACTATAAAAAGTGTTCAATTACTGGCATCTATCCCTTCCGAAAAGCTATAAATTATTACTAGACTAACAAAAGAACAGAAAAAGAGAGGTTCCTAACACATCAACTTTCACTATGGAAAAAGAATTGGGAATGAGAATTCTAGGAAGAAATGTGAACCTTCAAAGGATGTAAGTAATGGCACATGGATGGGGTTAAAAAAACAAAGGCTGAGGAGTTTTTTTCTGCAATTCTAAGCTCACAATGGGAGGATACTAAAAATATACTGTAACCTTCTTTCTTATGTAACTCCTGATTTCCTCAATAGAATTCACTTGCGTTTATACATGTTAAACACTAAAACGGAATATAAACTGAAGCCTTACTTTTTAAATTCACATATTTAATTGTGATATATCATGCATATTTCATTACTTTTCAAATTCCATTCTACGGAATTCCATTTCCCTACTCATTTCTTCACATTCAAAAACTATGACATTGCTTCTTCCAGGCAAGACTTTATTCTAGGAGCTCCAGGAGTCAAACAAATGTGTTTCCTAATCTTCAGGAGCTTATCATATTTAGGGGCTTTGAAATGAATACTGAAATAAATATCAGGTGTCTGAAACTGTAAATTTTAGAACCTGACACAAGGACTAGGAGGAGATAGTTTTCAAAGCTAGAATAGGAAAGATTTCTGAAATTAGAAATTTGACAACTTGGCTATGAAGAGCCTCTGCTCATAGAGCTACTCTTTTCAGCAAAATACGTATTCTTCGGGGAGATGCACAATTTTAACTTACTCTACATGGAGTTATTTCAAAAGTACAGGGGAACACCTTTGTAAGGTAAATGTTGAGAAATAATGTAAACATCTAAATTTCTACATTTTCTAATATTATTTTAGTCTAAATGTAGAACAAAGGATAGAGCCAAAGGAAAGTCCTGTATCTCACCAAAATAAAACTTGCCTGGGGCGGGGGGCAACCTACAATAGATACTTGGACCCGATACAATTTCATTTAGGCATGAGTATTATCAGTCATGTTACTATCACAGTAAGAATCCTTATCCTTAACCAAATGTCATATTTCCTCCATTATGGGAAAGATTTTCCCAATATAATTTGACGGTCATTATATATTTTCCAGCCCATTCTTTTAACAGCCTCCACCTCTAGGATTTACCAAAGTAAAATAAAACAAAACAAAACAAAACAAAACAAAACAATACAAAACATTCAACGTGTCATGTATCTGTAAAGTGGTTTGTTCTTGCTAGCTTTCCAATACATACATAAAATGATGATACACAGGCTCCTCTTAAATTTTCAGAGTGAATAAGGGAGAAAACTCAATTCAGAGCAGGAAAGTGAGTTTCACAGGAGGGTACTTTACCTTGGTACCAAAATCTAAGTCTTGGCTAGCTGATGTAGACCATGAATCATCAGGACCAGGTTTGTTAGAAAGCCTTTAGAGGTAGAGCAAAAATATACAACACATTTTCATTTATTTAAAAACAAAATTTAAAAAATTAAGTGAAAGTTCAGCTGTTTATTCAACGAAGTTTTTTTGGTATAGTTAAAAGTTGGCCTCTGTTTTTTTCATTAAGTTTTATTTTAATTCCAGTAATACTAACATTCAGGGTTATATTAGTTTATTAATATAGTGATTCACCAACTCCATACTCACCCCGTGCTCATCACGACAAGGGCACTCCTTCATCCCCATCACCTTTTTCACCTCTCCCACCACTCACCTCCTCTCTGGGAACCATCGGTTTGTTCTCTGTAGTTAAGAGCCTATTTCTTGGTTTGTCTCTCCCTTTTTTTCCCTCCTTTTGCTCAATTGTTGTTTCTTAAGTGCTACATGAGTAAAATCATATGTTATGTGTATTTCCCTGAATTTGCTTACAATACTACTCTCGAGCTCCATCCAGTTCATTGCAACTGGCAAGATTTCATTGTTTCATGGTTGAGTAATATTCCAGGGTGTGTATGTGTGTGTGTATGGATTACGTATACACACACACATACATACATATAGGACTTCTTCGTTCACTCATTTGTCAGTGGACTCTTGCGCTGGCTATTGGAAATAATGCTGCAATAAACACAGGGGTGCATGTGTCCCATGGAATTCATGTTTTTGTATCTTCTTGGGTCGTATCCAGTAGTGCAATAACTGGATCATAGGAGAGTTCTGTTTTTAATTTTTTGAGGAACCTCCATACTGTTTTCCACAGGGGCCGCATCCATTTGCATTTCCACCAACAGTGCAAGAGGTTTCCTTTGTCTCCACATCCTCGCAAACACTTGCTTCTTGTGTCTTGGAGTTTAGCCAATCTGACAGGTGTGATGTGGTATCTCGTTGTAGTTTTGAGGAGCATCTTTTCATGTGTCTGTTAACCATCTGTATGCTGTCTTTCGAAAAATGTCTTGTTATGTCTTTTGCTCATTTTTACACTGGGCTTTTTTGGGGGGGGAAGTTGACTTGTATCAATTTTTTATACATTGTGGATACTAACCCTTTACAGGATTTGCATAACATTTGCAAATATGTTCTCCCATCCCCGATGTTGCCTTTTAGTTTTGACGGTTTCCTTCACTGTGCAAAAGCTTTGTAGGTTGATGTAGTCCCCATAGTTAATTCTTGATTTATTTCCCTTGGCTCAGGAGACATAACTAGTAAAATGTTGCTACAGCCAAAGTCAGAGAAATGATGGCCTGTGCTCTCTTCAAGGATTTTTTATTGTTTCAGGTCTCACATTTAGGTCTTTAATTCATTTTGAGTTTATTTCTGTGTATGGTAAAGAAATTGGTCCAGGTTCATTCTTTGGCATGTGGCTTATCCGGTTTTCCCAACACCATTTGGTGAAGAGCCTGCCTTTTCCCCACTAGATAGTCTTTCCTCTTTGTGGAAAACGAACTGACCATACAGTGGTGGATTTATTTCTGGGTTTTTAGTTCTATTCCATTGAGCTATGTTGCTAATTTTTACGCAGTACCCACCATACTGTTTGGATTACTACAGCTTTGGAATAAAACTTGAAATGTGAGATTGCAATACCTCCAGTTTTCATCTTTTGCAATATTGCTTTGGCCATTCAAGGTCTTTTGTGGTTCTATACAACGTTTAGGATTGTTTGTCTATCTCTGTGACAAATGCTGTTGGTATGTTGACAGGGATTGCATTACATCTGTAGATTGCTTTGGGTAGTGTAGACACTTTAAAAATATGTATTCTTCCCATCTATGAGTATCGGATGTCTTTCTCTTTCCGTCACCTTCAATTTCTTTCATAAGTGTTTTACGGTTTTCAGAGTATAGGTCTTTCAAAATTTGGACCCTGTAAAAGAAATTGTGGTTTATATACACAATGGAGTACTATGTGGCAATGAGAAAGAATGAAATATGGCCCTTTGTAGCAACGTGGATGGAACTGGAGAGTGTTATGCTAAGTGAAATAAGCCATACAGGGAAAGTCAGTTACTATATGGTTTCACCCTTATGTGGATCCTGAGAAACTTAACAGAAACCCATGGGGGAGGGGAAGGAAAAAAAAAGAGGTTAGAGTGGAAGAGAGCCAAAGCGTAAGAGACTCTTAAAAACTGAGAACAAACTGAGGGTTGATGGGAGGTGGGAGGGAAGGGAGGGTGGGTGATGAGTATTGAGGAGGGCATCTTTTGGGATGAGCACTGGGTGTTGTATGGAAGCCAATATGACAATAAACTTCATATATTGAAAAAAAAAAAACTTTCAGTTCTCTATTTTGCCTCCACCTGTCCTAACCTGTGAAATCTCCAGGAAAGACCCAGTCTGAGTTTCCATAACCAAGTGTGACAGGCAGGGAATTCTCTGAAATTGTTGAAAATTATATCTATAAACTTTACCACAATGACTTCTCACCTCACATCTGTCAGAATGGCTCAGTTTCAACACACAGGAAACAACAAGCGTTTCTCAGGGTGTGGAGAAAAAAAACCCCTGTGCACTGGTCATGGGATGTAAATTGGTATCGCCACAATGAAAGCCAGTATACAGGGGCCTCACAAATTAAAAATACAAATACCATAGGATCCAGTAATTCCACTACTGGGTATTTATTTACCAAAGGGAAATGGAAATACTAATTTCAAAGAATATATGCACCCCTATCTTTATTATAGCATTTACAATAGACAAGATATGTAACCGAAGTGTCCACCAATACATGAACAGACCCAACACTCACAAACGCATAAACACACACACACACCCATGCACACACACACACACACACACACACACACAATGGAATATTACCCAGCTATAAAACAGAATGAGATTTTCCCATCTGCAATATCATGGATATACCTAGACGGTACGAGGCTAAGTGAATTAAGTCAGACAGAGAAAGACAAATCCTATATGATTTCTCTTCTGTGTAGAATCTAAAAAGGGGAACAAATGAACAAACAGAGAAAAAGCAGAAACAGACCAGTAAATGCAGAGAATTGACTGTTGCCAGAAGGGAGGGAAGGTGGGGGTATGGAACAAATAGGTAAAGAGGAGAAGGAAGTTCAGGGTTCCAGTTATAGAATGAATAAATCGCAAGTCTCAAAGGTACAGCATAAGGAATCTAGTCAGGGTATCGTAATAGAATTATACATTAACAGATGGGAGCTACACTTATGGCGAGCATGGTGGAACATCCAGAGTTGTTGTATCACATATTACATTGTGTGTCAGGTAGACCTCCGTTTAAGTAAATATACCAAAGTTTTCTATGTTATGAGTGGAAGAACTAACTAGAGATTAAAAGATTAAAAGTTCACAAGGCCAACTTTGTTCCTACACTGGTATTGCCTTATTTAGGTCCATAATAACTAGCAAGACCTTCCAAGCCTTCAGGGGCATGAAGCTACTCAAGCAGAGAGACTGCGATCAAAATGGTCCTGGTAGTTGTGCCTCTATTTCTTTATACGCTGCCTGAATATTTTCTTCCTTATGAGCTCCCACTCCTACATCACTCTTTGGCACGGTTCTGTGGCATTCCCAACCTTTCAATCTTTAGCCTGTGAAGGCACAGACTCCTACAACAAGGATGGGCTCAAATGAGCGAGGGTAGAAGCCATGTCTTGCTCTTGGAGAACAAGCTAATTGGGAGTCTCAGTTATCCACACAGTCACCTCAACATAGGCATGTTATCACCTGTCCAGATGAAGCTCCCATACTGGTTTTACAAGTCAGTCCTATCCCTGCCCAGCCCTACAAGTACGTGGGAAGGGCATCACAGATTTAGGAAAACAGGTGGAGTGAGGAGACAGCTTGCCTTGAGCCATACATCTCTGTTGTTCAGAATCTCCACCCCCACCCCCCAATTCCTTGAGAGGATCTAAGCCATCCTCCCCAAGTTGGGAAGGAAGTAGATGATATCATATTTCTATTTGCTGTAAACAGACTCTTCCCAGCAGCTCAAATGATCTTTAAACTCTCTCATCAGAAAATCTGAGGTATGCTCGCACCTTCAATGAAACTAACACACAAGAAAGCAGAAACCTGGTCAGGACCCTCTTGAACTCTCTATTTGAATATGCCTTTCTAAACAACTCCCCTAATCCTGCGTCCTTCATTCCTGTCATTCACATTTATTTCACTTGGCATAAATCCTCATGTTCTGACATCTTTTCTAAAACTATTATTCCTATTGTTCTTCTCCTCTGCTAATTCGATTCTTACCCTCCTTCATTGTATTTACTAGACCCACTTCCCAGCTTTCTATTATTAAAACATTTGCTGCAAGATGAAGACAAAAAACAAAGAATGAAAAGAAAGAAAGAAAGAAACCCCAAATTTAAACCTAATTTTTAATCACTTATCATATCCAAATAGGCCACTTCAATCTCTTTTGAGTTTCAAATTCTCCATGGAAACAACCATTGGGCAAGGAGGTTAAAAAGAGGTTGAAGTGCCAGAGGGTATTTTGATGAATTATTCTCTGAGGTTCCCTAAATCTTGAGATTCTAAGGGCTTTTGATTTGGCCTCTGGAAAAATGGAGAGTCCTGAGCTGGCAGAAGTGGAAAAATTAATGGAAAAAAAAAAGAAATACCAAGAAAACCAGAGAAGAAAGTAAAAAGGCAAAAACACAGTACAGAAAAGACATGGGAAAAAAAATCTCCAAAAAAAGAAAAAGCTTCCTAGAACTAGACAAGGGTACTAGCCCAAAGGGAAACCAGACTGGGAACTTAGGCAACAGAGAATCATATGGCAATATCCTCGAAATACAGGCTGAATTTAATTACTGTAACATGGTCTACAACTAGGTATCCTTCCCTTACAGAAAACTCATTTGTCTCAAGAAGAGGGGATATCACCACATCTAAGGAAGTGCCTGACTAGATCTGGCTTATTATGTAAAAGCCGTGACACCACGGAATGGAATCATGGGGCAAGTATTCAACCTCCCTGAACTACAGTCGCCAAAGTAATAAAAAGTAGGCTACAATAACACAGCCACTTTGCAAAGCTATACAATGACTATATAACTTAACAGATGTTATGCGTAGGATATAGTGTCTAGTCCAGGATAGAACACTCAACAGCTGCTTTTGTTCTCTGTGTTCCTTTAAGAAACACATAATTTTCAGTTCATTCATTTCATTTCCTTTCATTTCATTTCATTCATTTATACTTTGAGAGTGAGTGCACACAAAAAGAGGGAAAGATGTCTCAAGGAGGCTCTCAGTGCAAAACCCGACGTGGGGTTGAACTCACAAACCTGAGTTGAAAGTAAGAGTCACACCCTTAACCGACTGAGCCACCCGGGTGCCCCAACAAATGTCATTTTTATAAATCACTAAAAATCCTACCTGGTTATAGAATCTTCCTCAGCATTCTTATCGGCTCCTAAAGAATAAAGAAAATACATGTTAAATCAACAATCGAAAATATAGGAAATTACAAGTGTACGGCTTAAGATTTCTTAAAAAGTATTCCTTTGGGACCACACCTGGAAACCACACTACACTGAATGGTAATTATACCATTCGTAGGCTTAAAGCACTAGGAAATCTTACTTTCTCCTCTTTATTGACCAAAAGCCAGAATAGGTTTTATCGGAATCTGACACCTACAGGTGAACTGATGTTTACAATGTCCATCACTGACCGACTCTATGACACTGGAGGAAAATGGTATCATTAGGAGAATGATTATCATGAGCTGACAATGTCAAACTGAAACTAGCATGATTTTTCTGGACTTCCACTCCTAGAGGAGTTAAAAGACAGTATGTTTATTTTGCTGTAACACGGCAGAACTTCACCAGCTCTTCAGTAGAGACTGTTCAGTTTTAGGATGAAACACCACTCACAAAGTGTGCTCTATAGCTATTGTACTTTGCAGCATGGCCAAACCACAGCAGACTCTCCCTGGCCTTATTTCCAATGGCAAGGTAAGAAGTAAAGATTTGGCATTCCAGTTTGATAAAGTTCTAACCTCTTGAAACTGTCTCCTTCCATTGCTAGAGCGTCTATCTAGACCCACCTCATATCACAGAAGAGGATGATCCCAATGTGAGTGCTGTGTAGTGGTTCATGATGTCATTTTTCTCAACCCTCCCCATTAGGTGACACATATCTAGAGAAATCATGCTTTTTTTCAGGAAGGCATATATCATCATATCCTCTACTGATGAGCAACAAAACAAAACAAAGGGCAAAGAATATCTTGAATGCGCACATTTAATCACGAGGGAATTTTAATTTTCTAAACATTCAAAGATATCCACTCTATGATTCTTACTATATGACACTCTGGAAAGAGCAGGAATATGAAGGTTAGGATTGGGGTGAATATAGGGATAAATGGGCACAGCACAGAAGACTTTTAAGGCAGTGAAACTCTTTCATACGATACCACAAAGGTGGATTCACATCATTACACATTTGTTAAAACTCACAGAATGTATAACACCAAGGCTGAACACTAATGCAAATTAGAGACTTTGCCTGAAAATGATGAGTTAGTGTCCATATAAAATGCACCACTGTCGTCAGGATGCCTGGGTGGCTCAGTTGGTTCAGCGTCCAACTCTGGATCTGAGCTCAGGTCATGATCTCACAGTTCATGGGATCAAGTCCTGCATCAGGCTGTGTGCTGACAGCACAGGATCCTTTCTCCCCTCTCTCCCTGCCCCTTTGCTGCTCACACACATGCATGCACTCTCGATCAAAACTAAACAAAGGAACTGAAAAAATATACTACTAAATTGGACCACTGTTGTGCAAGATGTTGACAACAGGGGAGGTTAGGCGTGTAAGGGAGCATGATATAGTATATGGAGACTCTTTGTGCTTTCTATTATAATTTGCTGTGAACTTAAAACCGCTGTAAAAAATAAGGCTCATTAATATAAAAAAACAAAAACAACAACAAAACACGGTATCCACTGAAGCTACTCTTAACATATACTAACGTTTGATAGAGTCACCTTGAAAATTAAGATAGAGATCAAAGAAACAAAATAGGGGAACTGTCTCCCATATGCAAGTATATGAAAATACATAAGGCAAAGTACAAAAATACAAAAGTTATTCGTATACTTAGGCAAGAAAACAATTGGTGAATATGATCAAATATCTTATAACTATAAACAGGGATTCAGCACTATATGAACAAACCTGGGTTTCCATACAATTAAGAGATTTTATTTGAATTTTAAATCAAAAATTATATTTATCGTATCTAAGAATCATAATGAAATCTTAATCACTTAAAAAAAGATTATAATGACCTACTATTGCCCTAGTAATTTTTGTACAAATACCTACTTCATATGGATGATGAAACTGAAACCAGTACCATGGTAACCATCATATTAGTAGCTAGTAAAATAAAATTTTAAGACATCACCAAAAATGACATCTGGGCTATAATTCTTATGCAGAACAGGTTTCATCCAGGAGGCCAAAGATGGCTACCCTCAGAACATCCTACTTGAATGACTGGCCCTTGGTTGTTCCCTGGGATCTTGGATTTAAGGAGGGTTCCCACCATTCCCTAGCTGGTTAAGAGTGGTTCACTGTGCCTAAGTCCTGGTACTATCAATGTGCTTAAGGCCGTACACTTGATTTCCTTCTGGAAACCTGGAATTTGGGGACATGCTAAGGAGAAGATGCCTATGTGATTAGCATTTGATGAAACCCCGGGCACTGAGTATCCATAAGCTTCGTACTGGCAGACAACATTTCACTTGTGCTGTCCTAATTTCATGCTGGAGGAATTAAACACATCCTACTAACTCCATAGAAAAAGGATTCCTGGAAGTGTGCGCTTGGTCTCCTCTGGCCTTCACCCCATGCACCTTTTCTCTGTGCTGATTGACCTTTCTAGCCTGTCGCCATACCAAACCACAGGCATGAGTACAACTATATGCTGAGGTCTGTGAGCTCTTCTAGTGAATAATCAAATCTGGGTGTCATAGGGGTGCCTCTAACCAACTGCGTTATATGCAATTTTTATTATTTGGGTTGATGTCTTACACGTGGTTACAGTCAGAAGGTTGTGTCACAGAATACCTTTCCTGGAAACTCTTTTCCTTTGTATTGTCTTGAAAATTCCTACATTCCTATATATTCATTTGAAGAAAGGTTTAAAAGGAGTAGATGAAATCATGATGTCAGAAAGTGTGAAACAAGCAACAATCCTATTTTACTCAGAAAAAAAAAAGAGAATCCTGGTGTTTGCCACTCTGTTCTACCTTATACAAGTTCCTCTCAAATATGAAAAATCAGTTAATTTTCTCCAACTAACCAGGACTTAGTTCATTTTTCTGGCAGATAGGAACCAAAAGAAGTATCAGGAATCATTCTAGAGAAAACAGAACTATAAGACCCAGTAAAAAAACATACTACTGATTATAGTGTTTTGTTTGTTTGTTCCTTTTCTTTAATTTCTTAGAAAATTAAAAACATAGTTCACCTATTAAAGGCAGTTATTTCCAAAATAATCAAAAAGTCATAATTACTGTGTCCTCATTCCTGCTGCTCTCCTCTCTTCATCTGATAAAGTTCTACTCATTCTTCATGTCCAATTTAAATGCTGGCACACAACCTGGAAACCTCTGAAACATCTGAGAGTTCTCTCTCTCCTCCTAACTTTTTATATTCAGGAATCACAAATTCATATTAACTATACTGTTTCTGTCTCTGCTTTATCTTTCCTCTGCCACTGCCCTAGTCAAACATTAGTTCTTAACTGATGATTTTCACAGGGAAAAAAAGAACCACCAAATATTATTGTTATTCCTTAAATGAATAAAAAAATTAAGCAAAACAAATGATAAAGACAAAAGGCAAAGAAAAAAAAAAATTAATGGAATAAATTGAACCCCCTGACGTTTTCAATCTACACAGCTGAAAGTGTCACAATGGACTAATACTAGGCTAAGAAAACAAGAGCTTCCTTTGCCTCCCAGTCTCTTCATGTGGTTTCCTATAACCTATCCTCCATATGAGGGTTCAGCATACTACGGCCACAGGCTAAATCCAACCTGCCATCTGGTTCTGTAAATAATGTTTTATTGGGACATACTCCCATGTCTTCACTTACATATTGCTATTGCTGCTTTCACACTATAAGGGCAGAGCTGAGAGACCACAGCACCTAAAATATTCACTGGCTCTTTAGGAAAAAGGCTTGGTGATCTGTATTTTATGCCATAACCAGAGTGTCTTAACTCAAATCTAATCTTATTAGCCTTCTGCTACAAATTCTCCAAAATCCCTTCATCAAATACTGCTAGCTCCCTCCCTAAGAGCCATTCCATATTCTTCATTCTTGCTAGAGAATCACAACTTTATTTGGATATTTATTGTCTCCATACACAAAGAAGGTGGCCTCACCCTGGCTTCAAAAAGAGAAAGGATTATTCTAAGCTAATCACAGTACCCGATTTACCAGAGACCAGTTTAGGAATGAGTATGTGACATAACCTAGTCTTTAAAATGTTAGAGGAAGTCTACTACAAGTCTCTTCCTAGTGAAAAGAAACACCTAAAGAAAAGCAGTCCTTCCCACCCACTGGATGTTGCCATGTGAGAATATGATACCTGGAGCTGTTGCTAATTAGCCACCCCGGAAAGGAGAAATAAAAATACCACCAACTCCAAAACTGAACAAGAGACGACTGAGATCCTGATGACATCACTGAACCGTCAAAACATTTCTGGTTCCTACTCTTTTAGTCACTGTAGAAGTCACCTATTATTTGCTGCTAAAAGCATTCTACCGAAGAAATTTCCCAAGGCCTATCGGGTAAGATCTACTCCTTTCTATAGCAGTAACAAACTTCTATAAGCTTGTCTTACCTAGGTATTCACCTCATTCCCAACCATTGCCATAGCACACGTTTTCTACCAGCAAAACCCAGCTGCTCTTAAATCCTCCTAAGTTCACTCGTACACCTTCGCCTCTGTACTGCTGTGTACTCCGCCAAGCACGTAATCGTGACAGTTTACAAATTTGTCAAACATACAAATGTTGGTCCTTCTGCCTCTCTACCTGGCAAACTGAACTACTCACTCTGCACGCTTACCGTAGATTCTACCCAGTCTTTGAAAACTCGGATTCCTCACCATAAACTTACGGTAACTGGAACAAATGCCAATACAAAATAACAACTATAATTATAAGCTCTACGAGACTCTGGCACCTAGTACGCACTAAATAGAGTAAATAATACAAAGGACAGTGGTAACAACAAACTCCTGTGGTGCAGAGACTGGTTTTTGAAAGTTTGTATTCTACAACAACAGGATATCACTTAGTAGCTAACAGGCACTTAAGAGTTACTTGTGAAGTGAACAAATGGCCATGAATAAAAATGAATTCCTTTGAAAATTATTTTTAAAAACAACAGAAACTTTTCTGTTTCAAAAACCACAGGGACAGCTCTATTCTGTTATGAGCACCTTAATGATCAAAACGCTGTCTGTTCTATCTTTGCCTTTCCTGTAACTTCCAAAACTAACTTACAGAAGTTCTTTGGTAACAGTCTACCAAGTTAAAGCTTTCTTCCTACTTTTCAGATGGTACAGTGCACTAGTGTCCAGCTTCGGCTCAGGTTATGATCGCACAGTTTGTGGGTTTGAGCCCCGCATTGGGCTCTGTGCTGACAGCTTAGATCCTGGAGCCTGCTTCGAATTCTGGGTCTCCCTCTCTCTCTGCTCCTCCCCCGCTCATGCTCTGTCTCTCTTTCTCCTTCAAAAATAAATAAAAACATTAATTTTTTTTAAATAGTAAAAAATAAAAAAGCAACTGACTATTAAGCCAACAGTTCCAGAAAGAAGGGTGGGAGGTGTCTCTGGGCAAGGTTGTGACAGGCAGGGATGTGCCTCCTCTGAACCCAGAAAATGGGGAGAAGGAAGAGTTGACTTCACTCCTGGATTTTTAGGCAAAGAGCTTCCCTATGCCACTCCACTGGAGCCTGACTCTCTGTTACTGGGGGAGATGCTCCCCAAAGAGGTGGGCAGAGAAAGGGAAGGAGAGAGGAAGTCGGCTTTGGTGGGACATGGGCTTGTGGCCATGCCCTCAGGGGACACCCGGGCTGAACAAATGGCTCACAAACAGAAGATCTGAACTTGTCCTTTATTGGTTCTCTGCCCTTGGGACATCATTTATTCTCTCTGGGCCAGTTTTCACATCCGTGCAATCGAAATCATGGCTCCACATGTGCTGAGGTTGCAGTGCTGCATAGATGTGGATGGACACGTTTGGGTTATGACAGGGAAAAGCCTGGCTCTCATGTCAGACAGACCTGGGGGTGAAGTCCCTGGCTCCGCACCCTATTGGCTGTGTGCTCAAGCAACTCATGTCTCCCCTCCAAGCTCAGTTTCTCTGTCTGTAAAGTGGGGACAATCGCACTCGCCTCAGAATGTTTCCTGTACACACAGGATACAGAACAGAGTATCCCCCAGTAAACAGAAGTTCTGATTCCTGAAACAATATGCCCCAAGAAATACAGAATTCAGAATCAGCCACCAACTCACTACTGTAAGCTGTGCCTTCTGACTGCAGATCCAGAGTCAAAGGGCGCTAGAGGCCTATTGCCCAAATTTGCAAGGTTCTGTCCTTGCCCCCCTGATGCACCAAGTGGGATGGCACACAGGTCCCTCTGATCAGGTGATGGCCTTGGCCTCATGTCAGGCAGAAAGCTCATTCCATGCCCCAAACTCGGCTGCTCCCAGGAGAGAGGATGGAGGCCCACACCTCTGCTCACCAGGAGCAAAGTATACCCACGCCACCACCCCAGTCCCCCACCCCGCGGCCAATAATCCAATCTAGACTGACATGGGTGGGACCTCCAAGGTCGCCCCTTCTCCACATGTGGAAACTGAGTCCTTGAGAGGGGAAAGGACTTGTTCAGGGCATTGAGGGAGCTGCTGGCAGAGCTGGGACCAGGGTCCCAGCTGGAGCCCTGCCCAGAGGCAGATGTCTTTTTCACACATTCCTCTGCCTGTGGCCCCCACTCCCAGTTGAACAGCCAACCATTTCCTTGAAAACACAGCCATTCCAGTTGCAAACATCTGGAGAGCACATATTACAACCAGGTTTGGTTAAACAATGAACAAAGAGTCTGCAGGTTTTTAACCTGAAGGCTTTTGGGGGAGGTGCTAGAGACACCCTCCCCTAACATAGTCATCAGAATATTGTAGGTCTGTATGTTTTGTTGGAAGGTGGTCTATCTACACAGAGCTTTCTTCAGGTCCCCACAGGGCCTCTAAGAGGCCTAAACTGAAAACATCTGGGCCTTTCTGAGGAATTCCACACACCCCAACTTATTCTGAAATGCTAGAATGAGGGGTGCCTGGGTGGCTCAGTCCATTAAGCGTCCGACTTTGGCTCAGGTCATGATCTCGTGGTCTGTGAGTTCCAGCCTCGCGTTGCGCTCTGTGCTGACGTCTCAGAGCCTGGAGCCTGCTTCAGATTCTATGTCTCCCTCTCTCTCTGACCCTCCCCCACTCATGCTCTGTCTTTGTCTCAAAAATACATAAACCTTAAAAAAATTTAAAAAAAGAAAGCAAGTAATGCTAGAATTTACAGTCAGCCCTGGAGCTGATTCTTTCAACAACGCAGGACATGCCACACCTAGAGACCTATATGCAGACATATGCCCAAGCTTTCTGAGCAGGGAGGGGCAGCAACAGGTCCTGGCTTCAAGGATGTCTTTGGTGGCTGTCTGCCACCAGGCAGGGAGGGGCTTCTTGGTGCTCAGTGCTGACACCAGATGCGGACATCCTCAACACACTACACAGGCACAGAAATGAGGCCAGCCCCCAAGGTCTGCGGGCATTTGTGGTCTCAGGCTGAGGACTCAAGATACAGGTGTGAGGCAGCTCAGCAGTGACGGGGTCCCAGGATGTGAAGTGACATAAGGCAGGCTATAGACACACATACAATCACACATACATGGTCACAGCCTCACCCATGTACACAGATACACCTCATGCTCACGAAAACACATAAACACACAGACCCATGTACACCCAATAAGAAGATATACTTGGATATCTCCAGACCGATGCACAGACATTCTCAGAGGCACACACTCACAGCCACATGTCCTCGCCCACACAGGCATGTGCATGCTTTACACACAACTCACACACACAATCCAAGCATCTAAATGCTTCCCAGGAACCAACCACTATGGATTCTCCCCTCTACGGGCAGTCCAGTGCTAGAAACTAAAGGTTGGACTGGGTTCCCAGTTGGCCCCAAGGAGAGGGAAGGGGCAGAGGAACAGTTGAACCTTGCTTGCTTCTCACTCTACTGCATGTGGGGGTGGGGTAGGGGTTAAGGGAAACCCACCTGCCAAAACAGCGGGGGTCAAGCCCACAAATGGAGTAGTAACCCACTTGCCAGGGGCTTTCATGGATGGGGGCGGGGGGAGTCCTTTGGCTCCTGGGGTTGGCTGCAAGGACTGAGAGTTTGTGGGAAAAGAGAGATCTGGGATGAGGGGCATTTTTCCACAGTGAATTGTAAGATTTAAATTGTAGTGTAGGGCTAACACTTAGCTTGAAAAATAACATCTTTTTGTTGATACTGAAGGTTAAGAGATAACAGCCTTGCTTTACTCTTGTAAACTATGCCTCATACTCTTGTAAATTAGGCTTCACCAATTAAGGAAACAAAAGTTCAAAGAAAAGAGCATCAGAGGCAGGGTCAAGGAGATCCACTGGTTGCAACTTAGTGGCAGAAAGTCTAAAATAAACACCTCGTTAGGCATCTGTTTCTAACTCATCTGGCAACTGTTTCTGACTCATCTGGAAACTGTTTCTTTGTTCTATTCCCAGGTGATGATAAGACGATGTGATCGGTTATAAAAACTCTCTACCCTGGCTATTCGGGGCTGCACTCTTATCAAGAGTATTGGTCCCGATCCGTCGGCCTTGCCTCTCATTGTAACAAACTTTGTTGTGACTGTCACTGGTGCCCGTAGCATTCTGTTTCAGGAGTCGTGTGGATGCAACATTTGGTGCATTGGCTGGGAAAGTTAAAGGTCTGAAACAGGGCCCTTTCCTCAGATTGTTCCTCCAACCCCTGGGAAGAAGCTCGGGATTGGGAGAGGTAAGGAATTCTTGGGGTGTGCCATTTGAATGACTCAGGAGGGTCTGCTGGACCCGGCTATAGACCCAGAGTCAGGGATCCTACCGGGATGCTGGTGGACCCCATTTGGTTTGGTTTTTGTCAAGAAGGATCCTAGTTTCAGGTGGCTGCCACGGCCTACTGACCTAGAGATCTCAAACTTGTGTTTTCTTCATGTCTTAATTGTCTTCTTCCTGTTGACTGTCTGTGAGTCCTTGTCAGTTCTGCCTATCTTTGTCATGAGTCAAAATCAGAGTACCCCCACCCTTCTGAGTCTCATACTAACCCATTTCCAGGACTATAGGAGACCTACCTCAGTTTTCGGCCTCGATGTTAAGAAGCCAGTCCTTTGAACTCTCTGCGAGGTGGAATGGACCACCTTTCAGGTGGAATGGCCTCCACAGGGGACCTTTGACCTTATATTGGTATATAAGGTTCATGATATCGTCTTTTCTAGGCACGAAGACCAAATCCCATAAATTGGGGCATGGAGGACCATCATCGAAAACCCTCCAGATTGGTTAAAACTTCTCCTTCCCCTTCCCCCTTGCCTCCCTAAAGTACAGGCTTTACCACTCAAAGGCAGCCCTTCTGGAGCTCAAAATAAGAATCTTGACGGGAATAAGCGGCTGCCCCCTCTATCACCTGCACCAGAGGAAGAAGAAGAAACTTTGCACCCGCCATCCTATAGTTCTCTCCCAAAAAAATACGGGTCAAGATGCTTCAGATCAGGAGGCAAGCCAGAGTCAGGACATTCTCCTGAGCCCGTCTCACACCCAGTCAGGGACTCCCTTCCACCCCCCCCTCCTGCTGCCCTACCCCTTCATCCGGGGCCACCCCTGCAGAGTGATATCCGACCCTTTATGACTTATGTACCCTTCTCTACTAGTGACCTTTATCATTGGAAGCTTCAAAACCCCTCATTCTCAGAGAAACCCCAAATATTAATTTCTCTTCTTGACACTATATTTGTGACCCATCAGCCAACCTGGGATGACTGCCAGCAGCTCTTACAGGTTCTCTTCACCACTGAGGAGAGAGATAAGATCCGACGCGAGGCCCAGAAATTAGTGATGGGGCCAAACGGGCAACCCACCGAGAATCCTGCTGTGCTCTAGGAAGTTTTTCCTTCCTTGCATCCTGAGAATTGGGACCCAAACACTCCTCACGGTAGGCAATCATTGACCCTATTTCGCCAGATTCTACTGGGAGGTCACCGAGCGGCCGCCCGCCGGCCCACAAACACGTCTAAGGTAACAGAAGTAATTCAGGGAGCTGAGGAAAGCCAGTCAGTCTTCTTATAAAGGCTCATGGAGGCGTACGGCACATTTACCCCTATTGACCCTGAAGCACCTGAAAATAGAAGGGCATTAAATCTGGCTTTTGTCTCACAGGCAGCCCCAGACATTCGGAAAAAGTTACAAAAAGTATATGGGTTTGAAGGAAAAAAATTATCTGAGTTAGTTGAAATAGCCCAAAAAGTTTTCAACAATAGGGATTCTCAGGAAGAAAGACAGACAAAAAAAAAAAAAAAATTAAGTAGGGTGGTGGCGGCTCTCCTGGATGCCCGTGAGGGAAGAGGACCTGGAACGCCCAATGAATTCTGGTCTGGACAAAAGAAAAAAGATAAACAAAAGGTTAAAGTGTCACTAGGAAAAAACCAGTGTGCATATTGCAAACAAGAGGGACAATGGAAAAAGGATTGCCCCAACTTAGCCTAATGCAAAACTCAGCCACCCCAGGTATCTGTGATGGGAGTCGATTCCGACTGACGGGGCCGTGGCTTCGTGGCCCCTTCTGAGCCGTTGGTTACTGTTAATATAGGGGGGCAACCTAAGACCTTCTTGGTGGACACTGGGGCAACCTTTTCAGTTCCAAAACAAGATCCTGGCCCCACCAGGCAAGGGGCAACCCTGGTGCAAGGAGCAACTGGGTCACAGACTTGTAAATGGACCACTGAAGGACAAGTAGATTTAGGCCCTAAAACTGTTACACATTCTTTCCTAATCCTGCCTGAATGCCCCTATCCTGGATTACTAGGTAGAGACCTACTACATACACTAACGGCTTCTTTGAAATTCACTAAAGGGGGTATGCATATTAAAGTCGGCCAGGATGACCCAACAACAGTAACGGTGACTGTGCCACTTGGGGAAGAGGGCCTGCTCACTCCAGTGCCTAATGAAAATGTCCATGCAGTCGATCCCCTCCTTAAAAGCCTCCAGGCGGATTTCCCCCAGGTATGGGCTAAAACCAATCCACCTGGGCTGGCAATTCATCATGCTCCCATAATAGTAGAACTTAAGGCATCCGCACTTCCGGTAAGACTAAAACAATATCCCATGTCCGGGGAGGCTAGGCGGGGAATCGCTATTCACATCAAGCGTTTGCACGACTCTGGCATTTTGATCCCATGCAAGTCGCCATGACATACTCCACTTCTTCCGGTCCGGAAGCCTAACTCATCTGATTTCTGGCCAGTGCAAGACCTAAGAGCAGTAAATGCCAGGGTAATGGACATTCATCCCACTGTGCCCAACCCTTATACTCTCCTTAGTTTGCTTCCCCCTTCTCAAGTGTATTATACAGTTCTAGACTTAAAAGATGCCTTCTTTGCCATCCCACTGGCCCCACAAAGCCAGCCATTATTTGCATTTGAATGGACTGATCCTGAAGAGGGAAAAGCCAGACAGCTCACCTGGACACGACTTCCCCAGGGATTTAAAAATTCTCCTACTCTTTCCATAATTTGGCTATTGTTGAGAGTGCTGCTATAAACATTGGGGTACAAGTGCCCCTATGCATCAGTACTCCTGTATCCCTTGGATAAATTCCTAGCAGTGCTATCAACTGATGAATGGATAAAGAAACTGTGGTTTATATACACAATGGAATACTATGTGGCAATGAGAAAAAATGAAATATGGCCTTTTGTAGCAACGTGGATGGAACTGGAGAGTGTGATGCTAAGTGAAATAAGCCATACAGAGAAAGACAGATTTCATATGCTTTCACTCTTATGTGGATCCTGAGAAACGTAACAGAAACCCATGGGGGAGGGGAAGGAAAAAAAAAAAAGAGGTTAGAGTGGGAGAGAGCCAAAGCATAAGAGACTGTTAAAAACTGAGAACAAACTGAGGGTTGATGGGGGGTGGGAGGGAGGGTAGGGTGGGTGATGGGTATTGAGGAGGGCAACTTTTGGGATGAGCACTGGGTGTTGTATGGAAACCAATTTGACAGTAAATTTCATATATTAAATAAATAAATAAATAAATAAATAAATAAACATTAAAAAAAATTCTCCTACTCTTTTTAATGAAGCCCTGCACCAAGATTTAGAGCCATTTCGGATCTCCAACCCACAGGTAACTCTATTGCAATATGTTGATGATATCTTGTTGGCAGCCCCCTCTCATTTAGGATGCCTGAGTGCCACCAAAGAACTCTTGAGTCTCCTACAAAAACTGGGGTACCGAGTGTCATCCAGAAAAGCACAGATCTGTCGTACTGCAGTGACCTATTTAGGTTACAACCTTAAAAAAAGTAAGCGCTATCTCACTGAACAAAGAATTCGGGCTATACTCGATATTCCTCAGCCTAGAAGTCGCAAACAAGTCCGCGAGTTCCTTGGGGCGGCAGGCCACTGCAGACTATGGATACCTGGCTTTGCTGAACTGGCAGCCCATTTGTATGCCAGTCTCAAAGGATCTTCAGAGTCCTTCACATGGGGAAAGACTCAAACTAAAGCCTTCCAAGCCTTATGAGATGCTCTCATAACCACACCAACCTTGGCTTTGCCAGATCCCACCAAGCCATTCCATTTGTTTGTAGCCGAAAAAGGGGGGATAGCCAAGGGAGTTCTGACTCAGAACCTAGGACCTTGGCACCGACCGGTGGCTTATTTATCCAAACGGCTGGACCCAGTTGCTTCCGGATGGTCCCCATGCATTCGACAAATTGGCACCACCACGCTTCTAGTTAAAGATGCAGACAAACTAACCTTGGGGCAAGCATTGTCTGTCACGGGGCCCCATGAAGTGGAAACTTTACTGCGGGTTCCCCCAGAGTGATGGCTGTCAAATGCTTGGATTACCCAATATCAAGCATTGCTACTCGACGAGCCCCGAATACGTTTTTGTGCTCCCACAACCTTAAACCCAGCCACTTTGCTACCCAAAGGACAGAATCCCCCTCTGCACTCTTGCCCAGAAACCTTGGTAACGATCTCGTCTCTCTGCTCTGATCTTACAGACATTCCTTTACATGACCCTGATATCAGCATGTTTTCATACGGCAGTAGTTTTGTGTTTCAAGGGCAAAGGTATGCCAGTGCTGCAGTGACGACACACCGTGAAGTTTTATGGCAACAGACCCTTCCCCCAGGAACTTCATCCCAATGTGCAGAGCTCATCATGCTAACAAAAGCCCTAAAACTCGGAAGAAACAAGTCAGTTAACATTTATATGGACAGCCGCTATGCTTTTGCAACCACGCATGTACACGGATCCATTTATCAAAAGTGCGGTCTCCTCATGGCAGAAGGCAAGGCCATCAAAAATACACCTGAAATTTTAGATATTCTAGCAGCCATCTGGGAACCTGCAAGGCTGGCAACCATTCACTGCCCAGGACATCAAAAAGGCAACTCCCTAGAGGCAATCAGAAACCACCTGGCTGATGCAGCAGCCCGAGAAGCTGCCCTAACTAAAAGTGAAAGTGCCTTGGAGCTTCAGATCTTGACAGAGCACTTGCTTCCACTGGAGCCCAGTTACACTCCTAAAGATTTGGAGTGGATTTCCAGAAAAGGGGGAAGTAAGATGCCGGGACAAAAGTGGTTTCAAGATCCTGAAGGTAAGATATTCTTACCCGCTGCACTGGGGTGGTGCATGGTGTGTCAGCTCCACCAAGGGACTCATCTGGGAAAAACGAGGATGGCGGAATTAGTGCAGAGAAAGTTCAGGGCGCAAGGGCTGGGAAAAGAGATTGAAGAGATGACTGAAAGGTGTGTAAGTTGCGCCCAAGTAAATCAGGGTGCAAATAGGAAGGATTCATAAGCTAAAAGAGATAGAGGGATTGAGCCAGGCCGCTTTTGGGAAGTAGATTTTAATGAGATTAAACCAGGGAAATACGGATATAAATACTTGCTTGTGTTTGTAGACACCTTCTCCAGGTGGTTCGAGGCATTCCCCACTGAATCAGAAACGGGTCAGGCACAGTTAAGAAATTATTAAATGAAATAATTCCTAGATTCAGGCTGCCTCTGAGCATAGGATCAGACAATGGCCCGGCCTTCACGGAGCAGGTGTCCCAGGGTCTAGCCTGGGCATTGGGAATAGATTGGAAATTACATTGTACATATAGACCCCAGAGCTCGGGTCAATTAGAAAGGATGAATCGGACCCTAAAAGAGACCTTAACCAAATTGTCCCTTGAGACGCGAAAATTGGCTTGATGTCCTGCCTTTTGCCCTTTTGCGAGTGCTTTGTACTCCATTTATCAAGGTATTTTCCCCTTATGAAATTTTATTTGGCAGACCTCCACCTATCCTGCCGAGGCTAGGAGACGACGTAATGGAACAGTTGGAATGGGACCATTTGCTGGCTTCACTCATGGCCCTGCAACATGTACAGAAGGAAATAAGCAGGGCCTTGAGAGAAGCGTTCGCTCATCCCCCTGTTCTTACCCACCCCTTTCAACCAGGAGACTTAGTCTGGGTCAAAAGGCAGGAGCCTAAAACCCTGGAGCCATGCTGGAAAGGACCACACACCGTGATTCTGACTATGAACATGGCCGTCAAGGTAGATGGTGTCCGAACCTGGATTCATCACTCTCAGGTTAAGAAAAACTGTGTGAAGGTGGGAACAACCCAGACTGATACAGAACCAGATAACAAACAGCAATGGAAGGTTCAAAGTCACCCAGAGGATCCTTTAAAGCTAAGACTGATGCGGGCATAATAATAAATTTCTGGGTTTGTATGGTGTTAAGTGTGGGGGGCTGTATGGAATTGCATCCCCTATCTTTTTGGCCATACCAATGGGAACTCAGGGTCACTGTCACGGGGAAGGTGATAGCATCTAATACCTATTCCACTGTGCCTTGTTTTTTTTTTTTTTTGTTGTTTGTTTGATTTATGCGACTTGGTGGGGACTCATGGGTGTCTTTAGTTATTAATTATAAACAGCCAACAGGCTTCGCTCCTCCGGTCCCAGAAAACCCCTATATGGTTACCTATGGATGTGGACACAGGGATCAAGAACAAAAATTTGCTAACATACCAGGGTAAAAAGGGCAGCACCAGTCCTCATTCCACTCCTAGTGGGACTGAGAATTGCAGGATCCACAGCTATTGGAACTGCTGGACTCATTGTGGGGGACCAAAATTTCAAAACCGTAAGCAAGCAAGTAGACCGAGACCTAGGCTACTTGGAAACTTCAATTTCTTGGCTGGAACACTAAGTAGACTCTTTACCGAGGTTGTATTACAAAACGGAAGAGGGCTTGATTTACTCTTCATGAAGGAAAGGGGCCTCTGCGTGGCCCTCAGAGAAACGTGCTGTTTTTATGCGAACAATTCCAGAGTAATCCGAGACACTCTCAGTTTGGTCAGGGATAATCTTAGGACCAGGGAACGTGCCAGGGAGGCCAGCAATAATTGGCATCAGAGTTTATTCTCTTGGTCCCCCTGGCTCACATCACTGCTTACCGCCGTAGCTGGGCCACTGCTATTGTTACTTCTCGGTTTAACTATTGGCCCATGCATTATCAATTGGTTAGTACAATATGTCAAGAGGCGAGTTAGTGAAATAAAAATTATGGTGATTAGGTCCAATTATATCCCCTTAGTTCCTAATGATGAATCAAGGGATTGATTCACTGACAAGAAAAAGGGGAAATGTATGGGTTAAATTGTAGTGTAGGGCTAATGTTTAGCTTGAAAAATAACAGCTTTGTGTTGATACTGAAGGTTAAGAGATAACAGCCTCGCTTTACTCTGGTAAACTATGCCTCATACTCTTGTAAATTAGGCTTCACCAATTAAGGAAACAAAAGTTCAAAGAAAAGAGCATCAGAGGCAGGGTCAAGGAGATCCACTGGTTGCAACTTAGTGGCAGAAAGTCTAAAATAAACACCTCATTAGGCAACTGTTTCTAACTCATCTGGCAACTGTTTCTGACTCATCTGGAAAATGTTTCTTTGTTCTGTACCCAGGTGATGATAAAACCATGTGATCGGCTATAAAAACTCTCTACCCCGGCTGTTCGGGGCCTCACTCTTATCAAGAGTGTTGGTCCCGATCAGTTGGCCTTGCCTCTCATTGTAACAAACTTTGTTGTGACTGTCACTGGTGCCCGTAGCATTCTGTTTCAGGAGTTGTGTGGATGCTACAGAACCTTTCCCCCCTTCCAAAGTCTGGTCTTCCTTCTGCAGCTCCATTCAGCCCCCCACCACCCAATACGCCCAGTCAGCACCCCCAGGTGCTTGCCTCACCTTACTGAGATCTAACCACAGCCTCCTCCACAAGAGGAGGTCCTACCCAGACATATCCAGGGGTGCCCCACACCCGGGGGGCCCTCCCACTGCACCCACCCCTGCACACAGCATAAAAACATCCAGAGTCCCCCTATACCCCCACCCCGAAACTCACCCACCTCCAGTTCTGCGGGAGGCAAATACCCAGCCAGGTGAGCCCCAAACCGGAAATGGCCGTCCCAGCCACCACCACTGGCCACTTCTCCTTCGGAGACCCTTCCCCGGGTGGCTTGGAAGCCCCCTCCCCCAGGATCGCGCCACTCGCCCCCGCCTCCGCCTCCAGCACCCATCTCCTTCTTGACGGTGCGCAGCAGCCTCTGTCAAGTGTCAGACTCTGTGGGACGAGACGAGGGTGCAGCCGGTCAGCCAACCGCTGGGGGCGGGGGCCTGGGGCTGCCCTCCCGCCACCCCCGCACCCTGCGCCCGCTTAGCCGCGGCGCTGGAGACCATGGCCGCGCACGCTGCTGCATTCCCAGCCCAGGTGGCGGCAGTGCCCACTCTCCAGGTGCGCAGCTGCAGCCGCGGCGGGGCGGGCCAAGCGCCCGATGACCTCAGGCCTGGCCGTGCAGCTGCGCAGCGCCGCCGCCCTGCCCCTCCGGTGAGCCGCTGCGGAGACCACGCAGCCTGGCCCCTGGAGGGAAGGTCCTCAGGCGGACGCACGCTCTGGGCCCCTACCACCAGCAGCCCCGCCTCCGCGGGAAGCCCCGCCTCCCACGCCCAGCGGCCAAGCTCCCACTCCCCTCTATTGGGCAGGGCAGAAATGCATTGTTCATTCCTAGATCTGCTCCTTGCCAGGCTGCAGGGAAGTGGCCTGAGGCGGTGGGGCCTGTTCTTGACACGCTCCAAGCCTCCGGGTTCTCATCTTTAAAGTGAATGTAATAGGGGCTCCTGGGTGTCTCAGTCGGTTAGCGTCCAACTTGACTCAGATCATGATCTCATGGTTCGTGGGTTCGAGCCCCGCGTCGGGCTCTGTGCTGACTGCTCAGAGCCTGGAACCTGCTTCCGATTCTGTCTCCCTCTGTCTCTTCCCCGACTCCGTTTGTACTCTGTCTCTAAAATAAATAAACATTAAAATATATGTATATGTATAAAATGGATGTAATAGAACCACCTCATCGGAACGATATGAGACATAAAAGAGATAGTGAATGTAAAGCACTTAACCGAGACCTAGGAAAAAAGACCAGCAACCATAAAAGCTGTCATTATTATTATTATTATTATTATTATTATCGAGTCTTCTAAAATACAGTGGCTCTCCACCCAGATTGGCCAAGCATTACGTGGCGCTCTCCCCCACACGCAGGTCACTGGGAGAGTGGCAGAGTGGGATCCTTCCAGGACTCCAATAGGGCACTTGTCAGCCAGGATCTCCAAGACTCTTTGTGACCAACGCTTATTCCACCAAGTTCCTGACCGCGTCCAACCAGACGGCAACTCGGGTTTACAAACGTTTATTGAGCACCTACCACATGCCATGTTACTGTACTGAGGATACGGAAGTGAGCACGATGGGCAAAAGCCTGCCCTCACAGGGTGTAGGAAGTAGACAGAAAAATAAATAAGCAGATGATGTGGTATGTTGGAAGTTTCTGGAGAAAACTGAAGTAGGCAAAGGAGACAGGTGGGGTTTGTATTTTTGAAGTAGGGTGCTTGAGGGAGGCCTCATGAGGAGATGCCATTTGAACAAAGAAGAGAAGAGTAGATTGGGGGATTTCTGGAGGAAGAACATTCCAGGCAAAGGAAACAGCAAGTGCAAAGGCCCTGAGGTAGGAGTGTGCCACTGGGTGTGAAAAATAGCTAGGAGGCCAGTGGGGCTGGAGTGGCAAGAACAAGAAGGATTGGCAATCTTCCAATATTCTATTAAGGCCTTAAAGTCCATTTAAAGGACTTGCATTCTGCTCTCAAGAGACGCCCGGGTTTCAGCCCTCTGGTCACTAGGACTGGAGACAGCTCAGAGCAGCCCTCTTGCTGAGGATATTCAGAGTCCCTTTTCTCCATTTGTCAGTGCCATAAGCCAGAGAAGATGATTTTGACTAGCCTAGGGGAAAGAAAATATGCTGGAAGGATAATGGGCATTCCCAGAGTCCAAGGGGGGCCTGGAGGACTGGGTTGAAAGCAGGGTAGCTCCTGAAAAAAAGACCCTTGCGAATAGTCGCCTGGCAAGGACAGAGTGGTTAGGGTGCCACCACTCAGGTGGGAGGAGCTCCAGCTGTTGGAGGTTCCCGTTCCAATGAGGGAGCTTCCTACTGGCCTGATCTCAGACCTACGCCTGCTTCTTGCTGGGCAAGGGGAGTCTCAGCCACAATCCCACCACCCCACTATCTCCAGTGAGAGTCCCTGGGGAGCCCAGAGAATGTGAAATGGTTGCTTGGTAGCCAACACCCCCCCTATATATTAGAACCATATATTGAGGACCTACTGTGTGCCAGCCACTGCATTAAGGGCTTTAGGGTTTGGGTTGCCTGCTTTCAACACAACATGGACATAAGCCCAAGCTTCACTTTTGGCTTCTTAATATTATGTTCTTCAATATATTACATTGTGAAAGGTGAAATGAAATAGTCACTTATGTCAACAGGTTTTCAAACGGATCCAGAGGCCAGTATGGAGATGGGCCTTATGCACATCCTTGCCGGTAGGAGAACCACAAATGTTGGAACCGGGCCAAACTGCAACTCTTCCAGGGACTCGGCCCAAACACCTGCAGCTTGCTATAGTGAGAGACCCCACTTAGTGATAGCCTTAGAAACCAGTTACGGTCACCAAGTTTACTTTCCTGCCACCAACACCAATCTTGGTCATCAGAATTCTTAGTAAATGACATATACAAGCATTCCCTTTTGTCTTCAAAAACCTCTTACTTTTCTTCCCTGGATGGGGGTGGGGAGGGTAGAGGCACTCTTTTGGTTTCTGCCCACATGTGTCTTTCCCAAACTGCAATTCTGAGACCCCAAATAAATAACTTTGTTTTTATTTCAGCTCTGCCCCTTCTCTCAGTTGACAGAGTACATTGTGCATCGCTAAGTAGGAATGCACAAATGCTTTCTTCACAGCTTCTAGGCCTCTTAATTTTGATACAATTTGAAACCTGTGGGGGTGGTGGGCGGAGGAATTCAAGCATAGCACAAAGCATCTTGATATATTGATCAACTGAATGCATCAGTTGTTAACTGCGATTCACCAACTGTTAACACTTGCTGCATTAACTTTATGTTCTCTGTCTCCCTCTTTTTACAACAAATTGCACACATTGATTGTATACATCTTGATGAATTTTCTCCTATGCACTCTCCTGTAATACCATCACTATAACGAAGGTACTAAACATATTCATCACCTCCAGAAATGGATGTGTGTTCTTTCGTGGTTATTTATTTATTTGGGTAGGAACGTGTAGCATGTGATCTATCTCCTAGAAGTAGAAACGTGGGAACAAGGTGTGGGAGGGAAACATGAAGGAAGCAGAGAGGGAGCACTTGATGTGATTTTATGCAAGGTGGTGTAGACAGCCATCCCTTTTGCCCAGGTTTCTCCATTACTTTGCAGAGGCCTGCTAATTATTCCTCTTCTCATCCTTTCCCTCTGTGTGATCATTTATTCATTATCTTTGCACAGATTCTCGGCGCTTTCTTTTTGTCTTAATTAGGCTTCTTGGTGTTTTAGCTGCTTAGCTGCTATCTTGATTTCTTAAAGAACCACCTTAGTTTTTTCACCTTCCATTTTGTCAGCCTCTTCCATTAGGTTTATTTTGGTGTGTGATTGTGTTTTCTCATTTCCGGTGTAAAAAGTCCATACATACATACATTCATGCAAGAATGTGTGTGTAGATCCAGTATATGTACAAACTGTATATCCAAATTGCTTTTAGTTGTCTACTGCTTTTTGACTGTGTATCCCCAGTTTTCCAACTTAAATACCATCTTCTCTCCCACTGCCCTCCACTCTTTTTTTTTTTTTGCCCAGAAAGAACACTGGCAGATTCCTTCATGTCATCAGAAAGGTAATGATAATCAGATCAACTCTGTGGCAATTGGGGTTGTTTATAAGAGTTATAAGTCAGGGGCACCTGGGTGGCTCAGTCAGTTGAGCGTCCGACCACCAGCTCTTAGATGAACACTGGCAAGCCCATCCTCTGCCCAGTTGAATTGCCCATAATAAATGGGAGCCCGTTGCTTTGTCTGAGCCCACCTATGCAGTAAATATTCAAGAGTTATGGGGTGCCTGCGTGGCTTAGTTGGTTGAGCGTCCGACTTCAGCTCAGGTCATGATCTCGTGGTTCCTGAGTTCAAGCGCCACATTGAGCTCACTGCTGGCAGTGAGGAGCCTGCCTCAGATCCTCTAAGGATCTCTCTCTGCCCATCCCCCACTTGCACTCTCCCAAAATTAAATATAAGGAAAAAAGAGTTTTGTATTCCAAGAGGACAGTGGAAAATCGCCCCTCTGATTCAAATGCTAGTGTAAGCAACTAAGCCCCCACACCAGGCTCGAGTTTCTTTTTTTAAGTTTATTTATTTATTTTGAGGGAGAGAGGGGGAACTCTCCAAACTGTCATCACAGAGCCTGATGCGGAGCTCGAATCCACAAACCATGAGATCATGACCTGAGCTGCAGTCAGATGTTTAACTGACTGAGCCACCCAGACACCACCAGGCTGGAGTTTCTGAGAGAATTCTGTACAGCTCTCTCAGATGACAGGTGCATTTTTGGATTAGAATACTTCTTGATTCCAAAATTGAGGCAACCCCTTAGGCATGCATGCTATGGGCATAAAGTACCTCACATTATATTGAGGCATAAAGACATTCTTGGGTCTCGTGTGGTATTGAAAAGTCATCCTAGAAATATGTGAGACAGAACACATCCATAAAATGACATATGCTAAGAGTGGGGGGTATTTCTGCGAAGATGCAAGCAGATCAAGTCTCTGCCTCGAGGACTGGTAGTAGGGCAACCTGAGCACCTGCCCCAATGTAGAGCCAAATGTTCTGGACTTTGTATCCCCCCACTCCGCTGAACTAAAGCAAGAGGCTTAGCTCTCGGAGGGAGTTCTCACATGGCAGGACTTTCCTGACGTGGCTCCAGAAGCTACACCATGGCTCATGAAACAGAGCCAGATTGTAATATACTTGTCAAGGCCACCCCTCCTCACTGGCAATTATTTTCACCCACAGCCTCAGACTCTGAATCTGTCTCACGCTGGGAGGAAGTGTGTGTCCTGGGGGGTATCCTTCATCTCAAACCAGCTGCACTGCACATAAACACTGGGAAAGGCAGCACAGTGGGATCCTCCTTCCCATGAGATCATGTGACCACAGACCTTGGATCTGTAGGCATCTTGATTGGTAATGTTCAAAATCAAATTCATGGGGAGCACTGTGTGATGTACGGGATTGCTGAATCATTATGTCGTATACCTGAAACTAATACAACATTGTATGCCAACTCTACCTCAATTAAAAAAAAAATAACAACAAAACAAAATCCAATGGAGTACATTTGGAGATCTAATTCACTATATTAAGCAGTCCACAAATCCGGCAGCATCACAGCTAGCAAGGAGAGATGCTCCAAGGAGTTGTACAAAATGGGAAGTTTTCCTAAGGATAGGAGGAGGGTGAGGTCGCAGGCTAGGACATCTTCTTTGGTGGGGGTGGGGGGGACAGGAACGGCAGCGTTTTCATCATGCATGTGACCTCACTAGTAATGATCAGAAAATTTCAGAATGACTTTTTAGGAGGTCACATTATAGAACTGTAAACATTTGCCCATCACTCATGTACTTGACTGTGGTCTCTGGGCAACTGTATCGCCCATGCCGAATGAGCTCTGCGGAACAGTTCAGAGGAATAAATCAATATAGATGCAGAAGAGAAAAGACAGGAAGAAACTGATGATGGTCCTGAAGAAAATACTATCCGGTTCACAATTGGTTTTCACGTAGGGACTCTGTGTGCCTGGCTTGGGGTGTGTCTTTCAATGTCACTAAATTCAGCCTCTGACAAAATCGATTAAATTTTGTTTAATGGTTATTTATTTTTGAGAGAGAGAGAGACAGGGCACGAGTGGGGTAGGGGTAGAGAGAGAGGGAGACACAGAATCTGAAGTAGGCTCCAAGCTCCGAGCTGTCAGTACAGAGCTCAATGCGGGGCTTGAACCCACAAACTGTGAGACAAGTTGTCACAGATGAAATCCATCCCTTCATCTGTGTGTCTATGAGTCTGTCTATCCATCCATCATCGATCACGTGGATCTGTGTGTCAGCTGTTGGGCTGACAGTTCCAAACACTCCGTCCATAGCCACCAACTGTGTTCAACAAATCGATCTTGTTTGATTGTGATTAAACAATCATATCTTCTCCTCCTATCTTTTTTTTTTAAATAGGCTCAATATGGGACTTGAACTCACAACCCTGAGTTCAAGACCAGAGGCAAGATCAAGAGTGGGACGCTTAACCGCATGAGCCACCCAGGCACCCCATCTTCTCCTCCTATCTTATTTCCATATGCCCCTAATACATCCTCTGTTCCAGCCAGGCAGATTTCTTCACTTTTACCCACATATACCAAGCTCCCCACACATGCAATACCATATTTCTCCTTCCTTGTGGAGAGAAAACAAAGACTGCTTTTTAAAGACATTTCTAAAACAGTTATTTTTTTATTTTTATTTTTTTCAGTTTTTAGAGAGCGAGAGAGAGAGGCAGAGAGGGAGAGAATCTCAAGCAGCTTCCATGCTCAACACAGAGCCTGACGCAGGCCTCTGTCCCACACCCTGTGATCAGGACCAGAGCTAAAATCAAGAGCGAGGTGCTCAACGGACGCTCAACCGACTGAGCCACCCAGGTACCCCTGAAATGGTTCTTTCTTTCTTTTTTTCCCAGATTTTATTTTTTTTTAATTTTTTAAGTTTACATCCAAGTTAGTTAGCATATAGTGCAATAATGATCATGAGTAGATTCCTTAATGCCCCTTACCCATTTAGCCCATCCCCCCACAAGCCCTCCAGTAACCCTCTGTTTGTTCTCCATATTTAAGAGTCTCTTATGTTTTGTCCCCCTGCCTGTTTTTATATTATTTTTGCATTCCTTCCCTTGTGTTCATTGTTCTGTGTCGTAAAGTCCTCGTATGAGTGAAGTCATATGATATTTGTCTTTCTCTGACTGACTAATTTCATTTAGCATAATACCCTCTAGTTCCATCCACAGAGTTGCAAATGGCAAGATTTCATTCTTTTTGATTGCCAAGTAATGCTACATTGTGTGTGTGTGTGTGTGTGTATATATATATATATATATATATACCACATTTTCTTTATCCATTCATCCATCAATGGACATTTGGGCTCTTCCCATACTTTGGCTATTGTTGATAGCACTGCTACAAACATTGGGGTGCATGTGCCCCTTCGAAACAGCATACCTGTATCCCTTGGATAAATACCTAGTAGTGCAATTGCTGCGTCATAGGGTAGTTCTATTTTTAACTTTTTGAGGAACCTCCATACTGTTTTGCAGAGTGGCTGCACCAGTTCACATTCCCACCAGCAGTGCAAAAGAGATCCTCTCTCTCTGCATCCTCAACAACATCTGTTGTTGCCTGAGTTGTTAATTGAAATGGTTATTTCCTATCCTACTTCCTTCATGAGAATTTCTCCAGCAGCCATCCCCCACCCCAGTCTTTGTTTATCTAATATTTTTAAAGTCATTAACAGTTTTTAGCACTTCAGGGTATGTTATCTTCAACCATACACTAAATTGGTTTGGTTTGGGTTGCGTTAGGTTCTTTGACTTGAAGACTGGGTCAATGTCTTCTCCTCCTGTTTCTTTTGTCTATCAGTGATCCACAGGAAGACTGGCCTATAGTTCTTCTTTCTTCTACTTAGTTTTTGTCTGATTTTGGTATTAAGATCACAGTGTTCTCATCGAATGGATTGGAAAGTAGCCCTTTTCACCACTCATGGAAATATTGCAATAAGATTAGAATGACATCTCCAAAGAAACTTTGGTATTTAGCCAATAATACCAATAAGGACTGGTGTGTATATGTGTGTGTGTGTGTGTGTGTGTGAGAGAGAGAGAGAGAGAGAGAGAGAGAGAGAGAAATAGAAAAAAAGCTTTTAAATTATGATTACATTTATTCAACGGCTATAAGACTATTTTGAGGTTACATTTGTCTAAGTATCCGTTTTGGGGACACCTGAGTGGTGCAGTGGGTTAAGCCTCCGACATCGGGTCAGGTCATGATCTCACAGTCCGTGATTTCGAGGCCCGCATCAGGCTTTGTGCTGACAGCTCAGAACCTGGAGCCTGCTTCAGATTCTGTGTCTCCGTCTCGCTCTGTCTACCCCTCCCCCCCTGTCAAAAATAAACATTATAAAAAAAGAATCCATTTGGGAAATTTGTGTTTTTCAAAGACTTTGTACATTTGATACACATTTTTCAAATGTATTGGCATAAATGTGTTCATAAGATCCATTTGTTGTCTTTTCTATCTCTGCTGTACCTATGATGATGTCTTCTTTTTAATTGTTAATTTTTTAAGGTTTATTTATTGAGAGACACATTGGTATCAGTTATGTACTTTTATCAATAATACTGAATGGGACATAACCTATATATTCATTGGTTTTTACATAAGCTATATTTTTTTCTTCAATGATTGATCTTAGAAATAGAATACTAAGGAAAATGTGTGGATATTTAATATTTTGGTAAAAATGAAAGATTGGCGTTCCAAAAAGAAGTCACTGATTTAGGGTACCACCATCAGTATATGAGAATTCCTATTTACCCACAGCCTTGATTGCAGAGAATATGATCAATCATAATTAGTCAATTTGGTGATTGAGAAATAATTTTTCCTTTTAACTTCTTTTTCTCAAATTATTAGTGAGATTGCATATATTTGCATATATTTAATAGCCATTTGTATTTTATTCTTCTGTCACTTGATCTTCAATCATTTCCTATTTATAGAGAAATGTTATTTATATAGTCTGTAGGTTTATTTGCATATGAGTTACAAATGTTTTTTCTTTTTTTTTTCTTTTACGACAAATGTTTTTTCTTAAAGTCTGTGTCTTAACTTTTAACTTTGTGTTGTCTTTTGTGGTACTGCTGTATTCATTTTTTAAATTGTGCTAAAATACGCAGAATATGAAATTTACTGTCTTAATCCTTTTTAAAGCTTATTTATTTATTTTGGTGGGGGGAGCTGCCAGTGGGGGGCGGGGCAGAGAGAGAGAGAGAGAGAGAGAATCCCAAGCAGGCTCCGTGCTGTGTGGGGCTGATGACCTGAGCCAAAATCAAGAGTCAGATGTTTAATCCACTGAGTCACCCAGGGGCCCTTGAATTAACTTCTGCCTTGAGTGTGAGGGGAAGGTCCAACTTCATTCCGGATTCCATGAACATTTATGGCCTTTCCCTCTGCTTGGGCCTCAGCCTTGGCAGATGCACAAGGTTCCCACTCATTTTTGCTGCTCAGGAGCGGCCTGTCTGAAGCCTGAATGAAAGGACACTGAGTGGCACTGTTGCCCCGTAAATGACAACAAAGGCAACAACCAGCTGCAGTAGTTTAACCTTGTGACTGATTAGATTACTTCATCCTCCCAAGGACCTGGAGCAGGCAGTGAGGCACAGAGAGGCCAGGTTACTCACCCAAGGTCACACAGCTAGGAGGTAATGGAACAAGACTGAAATCCATAAACCAGTGTTACAAGTTGCCAACTGTCCCTGCCTGGAAAGGGCTATTGTTTGTTTTTTCTACAGTTATGTCCTTCTTACTCTGTGTATTAAAATGGCCTCCCTTTTAGGAAA
>NW_024962231.1:912500-920762 GCF_018350215.1 Panthera leo | reverse complement strand
GTTAAAGTTAAAGTTCAAAGTTAAAGTTAAAGTTAAAGTTAAAGTTAAAGTTAAAGTTAAAGTTAAAGTTAAAGTTAAAGTTAAAGTTAAAGTTAAAGTTAAAGTTAAAGTTAAAGTTAAAGTTAAAGTTAAGTTAAAGTTAAAGTTAAAGTTAAAGTTAAAGTTAAAGTTAAAGTTAAAGTTAAAGTTAAAGTTAAAGTTAAAGTTAAAGTTAAAGTTAAAGTTAAGTTAAAGTTAAAGTTAAAGTTAAAGTTAAAGTTAAAGTTAAAGTTAAAGTTAAAGTTAAAGTTAAAGTTAAAGTTAAAGTTAAAGTTAAAGTTAAAGTTAAAGTTAAAGTTAAAGTTAAAGTTAAAGTTAAAGTTAAAGTTAAAGTTAAAGTTAAAGTTAAAGTTAAAGTTAAAGTTAAAGTTAAAGTTAAAGTTAAAGTTAAAGTTAAAGTTAAAGTTAAAGTTAAAGTTAAAGTTAAAGTTAAAGTTAAAGTTAAAGTTAAAGTTAAAGTTTAAAGTTAAAGTTAAAGTTAAAGTTAAAGTTAAAGTTAAAGTTAAAGTTAAAGTTAAAGTTAAAGTTAAAGTTAAAGTTAAAGTTAAAGTTAAAGTTAAAGTTAAAGTTAAAGTTAAAGTTAAAGTTAAAGTTAAAGTTAAAGTTAAAGTTAAAGTTAAAGTTAAAGTTAAAGTTAAAGTTAAAGTTAAAGTTAAAGTTAAAGTTAAGTTAAAGTTAAAGTTAAAGTTAAAGTTAAAGTTAAAGTTAAAGTTAAAGTTAAAGTTAAAGTTAAAGTTAAAGTTAAAGTTAAAGTTAAAGTTAAAGTTAAAGTTAAAGTTAAAGTTAAAGTTAAAGTTAAAGTTAAAGTTAAAGTTAAAGTTAAAGTTAAAGTTAAAGTTAAAGTTAAAGTGTTAAAGTTAAAGTTAAAGTTAAAGTTAAGTTAAAGTTAAAGTTAAAGTTAAAGTTAAAGTTAAAGTTAAAGTTAAAGTTAAAGTTAAAGTTAAAGTTAAAGTTAAAGTTAAAGTTAAAGTTAAAGTTAAAGTTAAAGTTAAAGTTAAGTTAAAGTTAAAGTTAAAGTTAAAGTTAAAGTTAAAGTTAAAGTTAAAGTTAAAGTTAAAGTTAAAGTTAAAGTTAAAGTTAAAGTTAAAGTTAAAGTTAAAGTTAAAGTTAAAGTTAAAGTTAAAGTTAAAGTTAAGTTAAAGTTAAAGTTAAAGTTAAAGTTAAAGTTAAAGTTAAAGTTAAAGTTTAAAGTTAAGTTAAAGTTAAAAGTTAAGTTAAAGTTAAAGTTAAAGTTAAAGTTAAAGTTAAAGTTAAAGTTAAAGTTAAAGTTAAAGTTAAGTTAAAGTTAAAGTTAAAGTTAAAGTTAAAGTTAAGTTAAAGTTAAAGTTAAAGTTAAAGTTAAAGTTAAAGTTAAAGTTAAAGTTAAAGTTAAAGTTAAAGTTAAAGTTAAGTTAAAGTTAAAGTTAAAGTTAAAGTTAAAGTTAAAGTTAAAGTTAAAGTTAAAGTTAAAGTTAAAGTTAAAGTTAAAGTTAAGTTAAAGTTAAAGTTAAAGTTAAAGTTAAAGTTAAAGTTAAAAGTTAAAGTTAAAGTTAAAGTTAAAGTTAAAGTTAAAGTTAAAGTTAAAGTTAAAGTTAAAGTTAAAGTTAAAGTTAAAGTTAAAGTTAAAGTTAAAGTTAAAGTTAAGTTAAAGTTAAAGTTAAAGTTAAAGTTAAAGTTAAAGTTAAAGTTAAAGTTAAAGTTAAAGTTAAAGTTAAAGTTAAAGTTAAAGTTAAAGTTAAAGTTAAAGTTAAAGTTAAAGTTAAAGTTAAAGTTAAAGTTAAAGTTAAAGTTAAAGTTAAGTTAAAGTTAAAGTTAAAGTTAAGTTAAAGTTAAGTTAAAGTTAAAGTTAAAGTTAAAGTTAAATAAAGTTAAAGTTAAAGTTAAAGTTAAAGTTAAAGTTAAAGTTAAAGTTAAAGTTAAAGTTAAAGTTAAAGTTAAAGTTAAAGTTAAAGTTAAAGTTAAAGTTAAAGTTAAAGTTAAAGTTAAAGTTAAAGTTAAAGTTAAAGTTAAAGTTAAAGTTAAAGTTAAAGTTAAAGTTAAGTTAAAGTTAAAGTTAAAGTTAAAGTTAAAGTTAAAGTTAAAGTTAAAGTTAAAGTTAAAGTTAAAGTTAAAGTTAAAGTTAAAGTTAAAGTTAAAGTTAAAGTTAAAGTTAAAGTTAAAGTTAAAGTTAAAGTTAAAGTTAAAGTTAAAGTTAAAGTTAAAGTTAAAGTTAAAGTTAAAGTTAAAGTTAAAGTTAAAGTTAAAGTTAAAGTTAAAGTTAAAGTTAAAGTTAAAGTTAAAGTTAAAGTTAAAGTTAAAGTTAAAGTTAAAGTTAAAGTTAAAGTTAAAGTTAAAGTTAAAGTTAAGTTAAAGTTTAAAGTTAAAGTTAAAGTTAAAGTTAAAGTTAAAGTTAAAGTTAAAGTTAAAGTTAAAGTTAAAGTTAAAGTTAAAGTTAAAGTTAAAGTTAAAGTTAAAGTTTAAAGTTAAAGTTAAAGTTAAAGTTAAGTTAAAGTTAAAGTTAAAGTTAAAGTTAAAGTTAAAGTTAAAGTTAAAGTTAAAGTTAAAGTTAAAGTTAAAGTTAAAGTTAAAGTTAAAGTTAAAGTTAAAGTTAAGTTAAAGTTAAAGTTAACGTTAAAGTTAAAGTTAAAGTTAAAGTTAAAGTTAAAGTTAAAGTTAAAGTTAAAGTTAAAGTTAAAGTTAAAGTTAAAGTTAAAGTTAAAGTTAAAGTTACAGTTAAAGTTAAAGTTAAAGTTAAAGTTCAAGTTAAAGTTAAAGTTAAAGTTAAAGTTAAAGTTAAAAGTTAAAGTTAAAGTTAAAAGTTAAAGTTAAGTTAAAGTTAAAGTTAAAGTTAAAGTTAAAGTTAAAGTTAAAGTTAAGTTAAAGTTAAAGTTAAAGTTAAAGTTAAAGTTAAAGTTAAAGTTAAAGTTAAAGTTAAAGTTAAAGTTAAAGTTAAAGTTAAAGTTAAAGTTAAAGTTAAAGTTAAAGTTAAAGTTAAAGTTAAAGTTAAAGTTTAAAGTTAAAGTTAAAGTGTTAAAGTTAAAGTTAAAGTTAAAGTTAAAGTTAAAGTTAAAGTTAAAGTTAAAGTTAAAGTTAAAGTTAAAGTTAAAGTTAAAGTTTAAAGTTAAAGTTAAAGTTAAAGTTAAAGTTAAAGTTAAAGTTAAAGTTAAAGTTAAAGTTAAAGTTAAAAGTTAAAGTTAAAGTTAAAGTTAAAGTTAAAGTTAAAGTTAAAGTTAAAGTTAAAGTTAAAGTTAAAGTTAAAGTTAAAGTTAAAGTTAAAGTTAAAGTTAAAGTTAAAGTTAAGTTAAAGTTAAAGTTAAAGTTAAAGTTAAAGTTAAAGTTAAAGTTAAAGTTAAAGTTAAAGTTAAAGTTAAAGTTAAGTTAAAGTTAAAGTTAAAGTTAAAGTTAAAGTTAAAGTTAAGTTAAGTTAAAGTTAAAGTTAAAGTTAAAGTTAAAGTTAAAGTTTAAAGTTAAAGTTAAAGTTAAAGTTAAAGTTAAAGTTAAAGTTAAAGTTAAAGTTAAAGTTAAAGTTAAAGTTAAAGTTAAAGTTAAAGTTAAAGTTAAAGTTAAAGTTAAAGTTAAAGTTAAAGTTAAAGTTAAAGTTAAAGTTAAAGTTAAAGTTAAAGTTAAGTTAAGTTAAAGTTAAAGTTAAAGTTAAAGTTAAAGTTAAAGTTAAAGTTAAAGTTAAAGTTAAAGTTAAGTTAAAGTTAAAGTTTAAAGTTAAAGTTAAAGTTAAAGTTAAAGTTAAAGTTAAAGTTAAAGTTAAAGTTAAAAGTTAAAGTTAAAGTTAAAGTTAAAGTTAAAGTTAAAGTTAAAGTTAAAGTTAAAGTTAAAGTTAAAGTTAAAGTTAGTTAAAGTTAAAGTTAAAGTTAAAGTTAAAGTTAAAGTTAAAGTTAAAGTTAAAGTTAAAGTTAAAGTTAAAGTTAAAGTTAAAGTTAAAGTTAAAGTTAAAGTTAAAGTTAAAGTTAAAGTTAAAGTTAAAGTTAAAGTTAAAGTTAAAGTTAAAGTTAAAAGTTAAAGTTAAAGTTTAAAGTTAAAGTTAAAGTTAAAGTTAAAGTTAAAGTTAAAGTTAAAGTTAAAGTTAAAGTTAAAGTTAAAGTTAAAGTTAAAGTTAAAGTTAAAGTTAAAGTTAAAGTTAAAGTTAAAGTTTAAAGTTTAAAGTTAAAGTTAAAAGTTAAAGTAAAGTTAATGTTAAAGTTAAAGTTAAAGTTAAAGTTAAAGTTAAAGTTAAAGTTAAAGTTAAAGTTACAGTTAAAGTTAAAGTTAAAGTTAAAGTTAAAGTTAAAGTTAAAGTTAAAGTTAAAGTTAAAGTTAAAGTTAAAGTTAAAGTTAAAGTTTAAAGTTAAAGTTAAAGTTAAAGTTAAAGTTAAAGTTAAAGTTTAAAGTGTTAAAGTTAAAGTTAAAGTTAAAGTTAAAGTTTAAAGTTAAAGTTAAAGTTAAAGTTAAAGTTAAAGTTAAAGTTAAAGTTAAAGTTAAAGTTAAAGTTAAAGTTAAAGTTAAAGTTAAAGTTAAAGGTTAAAGTTAAAGTTAAAGTTAAAGTTAAAAGTTAAAGTTAAAGTTAAAGTTAAAGTTAACGTTTAAAGTTAAAGTTAAAGTTAAAGTTAAAGTTAAAGTTAAAAGTTAAAGTTAAAGTTAAAGTTAGTTAAAGTTAAAGTTAAAGTTAAAGTTAAAGTTAAAGTTAAAGTTAAAGTTAAAGTTAAAGTTTAAGTTAAAGTTAAAGTTAAAGTTAAAGTTAAAGTTAAAGTTAAAGTTTAAGTTAAAGTTAAAGTTAAAGTTAAAGTTAAAGTTAAAGTTAAAGTTAAAGTTAAAGTTAAAGTTAAAGTTAAAGTTAAAGTTAAAGTTAAAGTTAAAGTTAAAGTTAAAGTTAAAGTTAAAGTTAAAGTTTAAAGTTAAAGTTAAAGTTAAAGTTAAAAGTTAAAGTTAAAGTATAAAGTTAAAGTTAAAGTTAAAAGTTAAAGTTAAAGTTAAAGTTAAAGTTAAAGTTAAAGTTAAAGTTAAAGTTAAAGTAAAGTTAAAGTTAAAGTTAAAGTTAAAGTTAAAGTTAAAGTTAAAGTTAAAGTTAAAGTTAAAGTTAAAGTTAAAGTTAAAGTTAAAGTTAAAGTTAAAGTTAAAGTTAAAGTTAAAGTTAAAGTTAAAGTTAAAGTTAAAGTTAAAGTTAAAGTTAAAGTTAAAGTTAAAGTTAAAGTTAAAGTTAAAGTTAAAGTTAAAGTTAAAGTTAAAGTTAAAGTTAAAGTTAAAGTTAAAGTTAAAGTTAAAGTTAAAGTTAAAGTTAAAGTTAAAGTTAAAGGTTAAAGTTAAGTTAAAGTTAAAGTTAAAGTTAAAGTTAAAGTTAAAGTTAAGTTAAAGTTAAAGTTAAAGTTAAAGTTAAAGTTAAAGTTAAAGTTAAAGTTAAAGTTAAAGTTAAAGTTAAAGTTAAAGTTAAAGTTAAAGTTAAAAGTTAAAGTTAAAGTTAAAGTTAAAGTTAAAGTTAAAGTTAAAGTTACAGTTAAAGTTAAAGTTAAAGTTAAAGTTAAAGTTAAAGTTAAAGTTAAGTTAAAGTTAAAGTTAAAGTTAAAGTTAAAGTTAAAGTTAAAGTTAAAGTTAAAGTTAAAGTTAAAGTTAAAGTTAAAGTTAAAGTTAAGTTAAAGTTTAAGTTAAAGTTAAAGTTAAAGTTAAGTTAAAGTTAAAGTTAAAGTTAAAGTTAAAGTTAAAGTTAAAGTTAAAGTTAAAGTTAAAGTTAAGTTAAAGTTTAAAGTTAAAGTTAAAGTTAAAGTTAAAGTTAAAGTTAAAGTTAAAGTTAAAGTTAAAGTTAAAGTTAAAGTTAAAAGTTAAAGTTAAAGTTAAAGTTAAAGTTAAGTTAAAGTTAAATTAAAGTTAAAGTTAAAGTTAAAGTTAAAGTTAAGTTAAAGTTAAAGTTAAAGTTAAAGTTGTTAAAGTTAAAGTTAAAGTTAAAGTTAAAGTTACAGTTAAAGTTAAAGTTAAAGTTAAAGTTAAAGTTAAGTTAAAGTTAAAGTTAAAGTTAAAGTTAAAGTTAAAGTTAAAGTTAAAGTTAAAGTTAAAGTTAAAGTTAAAGTTAAAGTTAAAGTTAAAGTTAAAGTTAAAGTTAAAGTTAAAGTTAAAGTTAAAGTTAAAGTTAAAGTTAAAGTTAAAGTTAAAGTTAAAGTTAAAGTTAAAGTTAAAGTTAAAGTTAAAGTTAAAGTTAAAGTTAAAGTTAAAGTTAAAGTTAAAGTTAAAGTTAAAGTTAAAGTTAAAGTTAAAGTTAAAGTTAAAGTTAAAGTTAAAGTTAAAGTTAAAGTTAACGTTAAAGTTAAAGTTAAAGTTAAAGTTAAAGTTAAAGTTAAAGTTAAAGTTAAAGTTAAAGTTAAAGTTAAAGTTAAAGTTAGTTAAAGTTAAAGTTAAAGTTAAAGTTAAAGTTAAAGTTAAAGTTAAAGTTAAAGTTAAAGTTAAAAGTTAAAGTTAAAGTTAAAGTTAAGTTAAAGTTAAAGTTAAAGTTAAAGTTAAAGTTAAAGTTAAAGTTAAAGTTAAAGTTAAAGTTAAAGTTAAAGTTAAAGTTAAAGTTAAAGTTAAAGTTAAAGTTAAAGTTAAAGTTAAAGTTAAAGTTAAAGTTAAAGTTAAAGTTAAAGTTAAAGTTAAAGTTAAAGTTAAAGTTAAAGTTAAAGTTAAAGTTAAAGTTAAAGTTAAAGTTAAAGTTAAAGTTAAAGTTAAAGTTAAAGTTAAAGTTAAAGTTAAAGTTAAAGTTAAAGTTAAAGTTAAAGTTAAAGTTAAAGTTAAAGTTAAAGTTAAAGTTAAAGTTAAAGTTAAAGTTAAAGTTAAAGTTAAAGTTAAAGTTAAAGTTAAAGTTAAGTTAAAGTTAAAGTTAAAGTTAAAGTTAAAGTTAAAGTTAAAGTTAAAGTGTTAAAGTTAAAGTTAAAGTTAAAGTTAAAGTTAAAGTTAAAGTTAAAGTTAAAGTTAAAGTTAAAGTTAAAGTTAAAGTTAAAGTTAAAGTTAAAGTTAAAAGTTAAAGTTAAAGTTAAAGTTAAAGTTAAAGTTTAAAGTTAAAGTTAAAGTTAAAGTTAAAGTTAAGTTAAAGTTAAAGTTAAAGTTAAAGTTAAAGTTTAAAGTTAAAGTTAAAGTTAAAGTTAAAGTTAAAGTTAAAGTTAAAGTTAAAGTTAAAGTTAAAGTTAAAGTTAAAGTTAAAGTTAAAGTTAAGTTAAAGTTAAAGTTAAAGTTAAAGTTAAAGTTAAAGTTAAAGTTAAAGTTAAAGTTAAAGTTAAAGTTAAAGTTAAAGTTAAAGTTAAAGTTAAAGTTAAAGTTAAAGTTAAGTTAAAGTTAAAGTTAAAGTTAAAGTTTTAAAGTTAAAGTTAAAGTTAAAGTTAAAGTTAAAGTTAAAGTTAAAGTTAAAGTTAAAGTTAAAGTTAAAGTTAAGTTAAAGTTAAAGTTAAAGTTAAAGTTAAAGTTAAAGTTAAAGTTAACGTTAAAGTTTAAAGTTAAAGTTAAAGTTAAAGTTAAAGTTAAAGTTAAAGTTAAAGTTAAAGTTAAAGTTAAAGTTAAAGTTAAAGTTAAAGTTAAAGTTAAAGTTAAAGTTAAAGTTAAAGTTAAAGTTAAAAAGTTAAAGTTAAAGTTAAAGTTAAAGTTAAAGTTAAAGTTAAAGTTAAAGTTAAAGTTAAAGTTAAAGTTAAAGTTAAAGTTAAAGTTAAAGTTAAAGTTAAAGTTAAAGTTAAAGTTAAAGTTAAAGTTAAAGTTAAGTTAAAGTTAAAGTTAAAGTTAAAGTTAAAGTTAAAGTTAAAGTTAAAGTTAAAGTTAAAGTTAAAGTTAAAGTTAAAGTTAAAGTTAAAGTAAAGTTAAAGTTAAAGTTAAAGTTAAAGTTAAAGTTAAAGTTAAAGTTAAGTTAAAGTTAAAGTTAAAGTTAAAGTTAAAGTTAAAGTTAAAGTTAAAGTTAAAGTTAAAGTTAAAGTTAAAGTTAAAGTTAAAGTTAAAGTTAAAGTTAAAGTTAAAGTTAAAGTTAAAGTTAAAGTTAAAGTTAAAGTTAAAGTTAAAGTTTAAGTTAAAGTTAAAGTTAAAGTTAAAGTTAAAGTTAAAGTTAAAGTTAAAGTTAAAGTTAAAGTTAAGTTAAAGTTAAAGTTAAAGTTAAAGTTAACGTTAAAAGTTAAAGTTAAAGTAAAGTTAAAGTTAAAGTTAAGTTAAAGTTAAAGTTAAAGTTAAAGTTAAAGTTAAAGTTAAAGTTAAAGTTAAAGTTAAAGTTAAAGTTAAAGTTAAAGTTAAAGTTAAGTTAAAGTTAAAGTTAAAGTTAAGTTAAAGTTAAAGTTAAAG